>NW_027101953.1:0-89607 GCF_035609145.1 Eleutherodactylus coqui | reverse complement strand
CCCAGCCCCTTCTGCATACATCTGCCGGGGGTGCTTTTTTGACTTCCCCCCTTTTGGCCTATGGGGAAAAGCCAGGGGGAAAACCTCCACAGTCAGGCCGACCTCCTGGAACTCGAGCTCGGCCTGGAGCCACCGGTTTGTCCCCTTCCCGGTTCTCAGGACCTGCATTGACACTCGGATCTTCCCCGGCAGCCGCAGCCCCCGCCGGCCCGGCCAGCCGGGTCCGCACCCCTGGGCAACGCCTGGAGCGTTTGGACTTTGTCGTTTTTTTCAAAGA
Source organism: Eleutherodactylus coqui (assembly GCF_035609145.1). Lineage (NCBI taxonomy): Eukaryota > Metazoa > Chordata > Amphibia > Anura > Eleutherodactylidae > Eleutherodactylus > Eleutherodactylus coqui. The sequence continues at coordinate 89,330 of NW_027101953.1, read as the reverse complement.
CTCATCTCTGCCAACTGCCGTGGGCTTCAGCGGGGGTGTCTGCTCCCCGCCTCCTGGGTGTCCTGCCCAGGCACATCGGAGGGTCAGCCTGGGTCTTGAGCCCCTACTGGTAGGTGCACTCTGAAGGCGCCCTCCGCAGCCGCCCAGGCCCACCCCTGCAGCCACCACACAGCTGCCAACAGCCCGCTCCCCGTCAACCCCCAGCCCCTCCGCATACATCTGCCGGGGGTGCTTTTTTGACTTCCCCCGTTTTGGCCTATGGGGAAATGCTAAGGGGAAAACCTCCAGAGTCAGGCCGACCTCCTGGAACTCCAACCCGGCCTCGAGCCACCGGTTTGTCCCCTTCCCGGTTCTCACGACATGCATCGACACTCGGCTCAGCCCCGGCAGCCGCAGCCCCCGCCGGCCCGGCCAGCCGGGGTCAACCGCCCTGGCCGGCGCCTGGAGCGTTTGGACTTTGTCATTTTTTCTCCAAGACTCGATTCTGGCACATGCCATGGACTTCAGCGGGGGCTGTTCCCCGCCTCCCGGGTGTCCTGCCCGGGCACATCGGAGGCTCAGGCAATGTCTTCAACCACCGCTGGCAGGTGCACTCAGGGGGCCCTCCGCAGCCGCCCAGGCCCACCCCTGCAGCCAGCACACGGCTGCCAGCAGCCACCACGCAGCTGCCAACAGCCCGCTCTCCGTCACCCCCCAGCCCCTTCTGCATACATCTGCTGGGGGTGCTTTTTTGACTTCCCCCCTTTTGGCCTATGGGGAAAAGCTAAGGGGAAAACCTCCAGAGTCAGGCCGACCTCCTGGAACTCCCACCCGGCCTGGAGCCACAGGTTTGTCCCCTTCCCGGTTCTCAGGACATGCATTGACACCCAGACCTTCCCCGGCAGCCGCAGCTCCCGCCGGCCCGGCCAGCCGGGTCCGCCCCCCTGGCCAGCGCCTGGAGCGTTTGGACTTTGTCGTTTTTTTCAAAGACTCATCTCTGCCAACTGCCGTGGGCTTCAGCGGGGGCTGCTCCCCGCCTCCTGGGTGTCCTGCCCGGGCACATCGGAGGCTCAGGCAATGTCTTGAGCCACCGCTGGCAGGTGCACTCAGGGGGCCCTCCGCAGCCGCCCAGGCCCACCCCTGCAGCCAGCACACGGCTGCCAGCAGCCACCACACAGCTGCCAACAGCCCGCTCTCCGTCACCCCCCAGCCCCTTCTGCATACATCTGCCGGGGGTGCTTTTTTGACTTCCCCCCTTTTGGCCTATGGGAAAAAGCTAAGGGGAAAACCTCCAGAGTCAGGCCGACCTCATGGAACTCCAACCCGGCCTGGAGCCACCGGTTTGTCCCCTTCCCGGTTCTCAGGACAAGCATAGACACTCGGCTAAGCCCCGGCAGCCGCAGCTCCCTCCGGCCCGGCCAGCCCGGTCCGCACCCCTGGCCAGCGCCTGGAGCGTTTGGACTTTGTCGTTTTTTCTCCAAGAGTCGCCTCTGGCACATGCCATGGACTTCAGCGGGGGCTGCTCCCCGCCCCCTGGGTGTCCTGCCCGGGCACATCGGAGGCTCAGCCTGGGTCTTCAGCCCCTACTGGTAGGTGCGCTTTGGGGGCCCTCCGCAGCCGCCCGGGGCCCACCCCTGCAGCCAGCACACGGCTGCCAGCTGCCACCACACAGCTGCCAACAGCCCGCTCTCCGTCACCCGCCAGCCCCTCTGCATACATCTGGCGGGGGTGCTTTTTTGACTTCCCCCCTTTTGGCCTATGGGGAAAAGCCAGGGGGAAAACCTCCACAGTCAGGCCGACCTCCTGGAACTCGAGCTCGGCCTGGAGCCACCGGTTTGTCCCCTTCCCGGTTCTCAGGACCTGCATTGACACTCGGATCTTCCCCGGCAGCCGCAGCCCCCGCCGGCCCGGCCAGCCGGGTCCGCACCCCTGGGCAACGCCTGGAGCGTTTGGACTTTGTCGTTTTTTTCAAAGACTCATCTCTGCCAACTGCCGTGGGCTTCAGCGGGGGTGTCTGCTCCCCGCCTCCTGGGTGTCCTGCCCGGGCACATCGGAGGGTCAGCCTGGGTCTTGAGCCCCTACTGGTAGGTGCACTCTGAAGGCGCCCTCCGCAGCCGCCCAGGCCCACCCCTGCAGCCACCACACAGCTGCCAACAGCCCGCTCCCCGTCAACCCCCAGCCCCTCCGCATACATCTGCCGGGGGTGCTTTTTTGACTTCCCCCGTTTTGGCCTATGGGGAAATGCTAAGGGGAAAACCTCCAGAGTCAGGCCGACCTCCTGGAACTCCAACCCGGCCTCGAGCCACCGGTTTGTCCCCTTCCCGGTTCTCACGACATGCATCGACACTCGGCTCAGCCCCGGCAGCCGCAGCCCCCGCCGGCCCGGCCAGCCGGGGTCAACCGCCCTGGCCGGCGCCTGGAGCGTTTGGACTTTGTCATTTTTTCTCCAAGACTCGATTCTGGCACATGCCATGGACTTCAGCGGGGGCTGTTCCCCGCCTCCCGGGTGTCCTGCCCGGGCACATCGGAGGCTCAGGCAATGTCTTCAACCACCGCTGGCAGGTGCACTCAGGGGGCCCTCCGCAGCCGCCCAGGCCCACCCCTGCAGCCAGCACACGGCTGCCAGCAGCCACCACGCAGCTGCCAACAGCCCGCTCTCCGTCACCCCCCAGCCCCTTCTGCATACATCTGCTGGGGGTGCTTTTTTGACTTCCCCCCTTTTGGCCTATGGGGAAATGCTAAGGGGAAAACCTCCAGAGTCAGGCCGACCTCCTGGAACTCCAGCCCGGCCTCGAGCCACCGGTTTGTCCCCTTCCCGGTTCTCAGGACATGCATAGGCACTCGGCTCAGCCCCGGCAGCCGCAGCTCCCGCCGGCCCGGCCAGCCCGGTCCGCACCCCTGGCCGGCACGCCTGGAGCGTTTGGACTTTGTCATTTTTTCTCAAAGACCCATCTCTGCCAACTGCCGTGGGCTTCAGCGGGGGCTGCTGCCCGCCTCCTGGGTGTTCAGCCCGGGCACATCGGAGGCTCAGCCTGGGTCTTGAGCCCCTACTGGTAGGTGCACTCTGAAGGGGCCCTCCGCAGCCGCCCAGGCCCACCCCTGCAGCCAGCACACGGCTGCCAGCAGCCACCACACAGCTGCCAACAGCCCGCTCTCCGTCACCCCCCAGCCCAACTCTGCATACATCTGGCGGGGGTGCTTTTTTGACTTCCCCCCTTTTGGCCTATGGGGAAATGCTAAGGGGAAAACCTCCAGAGTCAGGCCGACCTCCTGGAACTCCAACCCGGCCTGGAGCCACCGGTTTGTCCCCTTCCCGGTTCTCACGTCATGCATCGACACTCGGCTCAGCCCCGGCAGCCGCAGCCCCCGCCGGCCCGGCCAGCCGGGGTCAACCGCCCTGGCCCGCGCCTGGAGCGTTTGGACTTTGTCATTTTTTTCCCCCAAGACTCGCCTCTGCCAACTGCCATGGACTTCAGCGGGGGGTGCTCCCCGCCTCCTGGGTGTCTTGCCTGGGCACATCGGAGGCTCAGGCAATGTCTTGAGCCACCGCTGGTAGGTGCGCTTTGGGGGCCCTCGGCAGCCGCCCAGGCCCACCCCTGCAGCCAGCACACGGCTGCCAGCAGCCACCACACAGCTGCCAACAGCCCGCTCTCCGTCACCCCCCAGCCCCTCCTGCATACATCTGCTGGGGGTGCTTTTTTGACTTCCCCCCTTTTGGCCTATGGGGAAAAGCTAAGGGGAAAACCTCCAGAGTCAGGCCGACCTACTGGAACTCCCACCCGGCCTGGAGCCACAGGTTTGTCCCCTTCCCGGTTCTCACGACATGCATCAACACTCGGCTCAGCCCCGGCAGCCGCAGCTCCCGCCGGCCCGGCCAGCCCGGTCCGCACCCCTGGCCTGCACGCCTGGAGCGTTTGGACTTTGTCGTTTTTTCTCCAAGACTCGCCTCTGGCACATGCCATGGACTTCAGCGGGGGCTGCTCCCCGCCTCCTGGGTGTCCTGCCCGGGCACATCGGAGGCTCAGCCTGGGTCTTGAGCTACTGCTGGTAGGTGCGCTTCGGGGGCCCTCGGCAGCCGCCCAGGCCCACCCCTGCAGCCAGCACACGGCTGCCAGCAGCCACCACACAGCTGCCAACAGCCCGCTCTCCGTCACCCCCCAGCCCCTCCTGCATACATCTGCTGGGGGTGCTTTTTTGACTTCCCCCCTTTTGGCCTATGGGGAAATGCTAAGGGGAAAACCTCCAGAGTCAGGCCGACCTCCTGGAACTCCAACCCGGCCTGGAGCCACCGGTTTGTCCCCTTCCCGGTTCTCACGACATGCATCAACACTCGGCTCAGCCCCGGCAGCCGCAGCCCCCGCCGGCCCGGCCAGCCCGGTCCGCATCCCTGGCCAGCGCCTGGAGCGTTTGGACTTTGTCATTTTTTCTCAAAGACCCGTCTCTGCCAACTGACGTGGGCTTCAGCGGGGGCTGCTCCCCGCCTCCTGGGTGTCCTGCCCGGGCACATCGGAGGCTCAGCCTGGGTCATCAGCCCCTACTGCTAGGTGCACTCTGAAGGGGCCCTCCGCAGCCGCCCCGGGCCACCCCTGCAGCCAGCACACGGCTGCCAGCAGCCACCGCACAGCTGCCAACAGCCCGCTCCCCGTCACCCCCCAGCCCCTTCTGCATACATCTGCCGGGGGTGCTTTTTTGACTTCCCCCCTTTTGGCCTATGGGGAAAAGCCAGGGGGAAAACCTCCACAGTCAGGCCGACCTCCTGGAACTCGAGCTCGGCCTGGAGCCACCGGTTTGTCCCCTTCCCGGTTCTCAGGACCTGCATTGACACTCGGATCTTCCCCGGCAGCCGCAGCCCCCGCCGGCCCGGCCAGCCGGGTCCGCACCCCTGGGCAACGCCTGGAGCGTTTGGACTTTGTCGTTTTTTTCAAAGACTCATCTCTGCCAACTGCCGTGGGCTTCAGCGGGGGTGTCTGCTCCCCGCCTCCTGGGTGTCCTGCCCGGGCACATCGGAGGGTCAGCCTGGGTCTTGAGCCCCTACTGGTAGGTGCACTCTGAAGGCGCCCTCCGCAGCCGCCCAGGCCCACCCCTGCAGCCACCACACAGCTGCCAACAGCCCGCTCCCCGTCAACCCCCAGCCCCTCCGCATACATCTGCCGGGGGTGCTTTTTTGACTTCCCCCGTTTTGGCCTATGGGGAAATGCTAAGGGGAAAACCTCCAGAGTCAGGCCGACCTCCTGGAACTCCAACCCGGCCTCGAGCCACCGGTTTGTCCCCTTCCCGGTTCTCACGACATGCATCGACACTCGGCTCAGCCCCGGCAGCCGCAGCCCCCGCCGGCCCGGCCAGCCGGGGTCAACCGCCCTGGCCGGCGCCTGGAGCGTTTGGACTTTGTCATTTTTTCTCCAAGACTCGATTCTGGCACATGCCATGGACTTCAGCGGGGGCTGTTCCCCGCCTCCCGGGTGTCCTGCCCGGGCACATCGGAGGCTCAGGCAATGTCTTCAACCACCGCTGGCAGGTGCACTCAGGGGGCCCTCCGCAGCCGCCCAGGCCCACCCCTGCAGCCAGCACACGGCTGCCAGCAGCCACCACGCAGCTGCCAACAGCCCGCTCTCCGTCACCCCCCAGCCCCTTCTGCATACATCTGCTGGGGGTGCTTTTTTGACTTCCCCCCTTTTGGCCTATGGGGAAAAGCTAAGGGGAAAACCTCCAGAGTCAGGCCGACCTCCTGGAACTCCCACCCGGCCTGGAGCCACAGGTTTGTCCCCTTCCCGGTTCTCAGGACATGCATTGACACCCAGACCTTCCCCGGCAGCCGCAGCTCCCGCCGGCCCGGCCAGCCGGGTCCGCCCCCCTGGCCAGCGCCTGGAGCGTTTGGACTTTGTCGTTTTTTTCAAAGACTCATCTCTGCCAACTGCCGTGGGCTTCAGCGGGGGCTGCTCCCCGCCTCCTGGGTGTCCTGCCCGGGCACATCGGAGGCTCAGGCAATGTCTTGAGCCACCGCTGGCAGGTGCACTCAGGGGGCCCTCCGCAGCCGCCCAGGCCCACCCCTGCAGCCAGCACACGGCTGCCAGCAGCCACCACACAGCTGCCAACAGCCCGCTCTCCGTCACCCCCCAGCCCCTTCTGCATACATCTGCCGGGGGTGCTTTTTTGACTTCCCCCCTTTTGGCCTATGGGAAAAAGCTAAGGGGAAAACCTCCAGAGTCCTGCCGACCTCCTGGAACTCCAACCCGGCCTGGAGCCACCGGTTTGTCCCCTTCCCGGTTCTCAGGACCTGCATCGACACTCGGCTCAACCCCGGCAGCCGCAGCTCCCGCCGGCCCGGCCAGCCAGGTCCGCCCCCCTGGCCGGCACGCCTGGAGCGTTTGGACTTTGTCATTTTTTTCTCCAAGACTCGCCTCTGGCACATGCCGTGGACTTCAGCGGGGGCTGCTCCCCGCCTCCTGGGTGTCCTGCCCGGGGAACTTCGGAGGCTCAGCCTGGGTCTTGGGCCCCTACTTGTAGGTGCACTTTGGGGGCCCTCCGCAGCCGCCCAGGCCCACCCCTGCAGCCGCCACACAGCTGCCAACAGCCCGCTCTCCATCACCCCCCAGCCCATTGCACACATCTGCCGGGGGTGCTTTTTTGACTTCCCCCATTTTGGCCTAAGGGGAAAGGCCGGGGGGAAAACCTCCAGAGTCAGGCCGACCTCCTGGAACTCCAACCCGGCCTGGAGCCACCGGTTTGTCCCCTTCCCGGTTCTCAGGACATGCATTGACACTCGGCTCAACCCTGGCAGCCGCAGCTCCCGCCGGCCCGGCCAGCCGGGTCCGCACCCCTGGCCGGCTCGCCTGGAGCGTTTGGACTTTGTCATTTTCATGACTTGTCTCCTCAAACTTTGTTCAACTGCAAGGGGGGCTGCCACGGCTGTTCCCCGCCCCCTGGGTGTCCTTCCCTGCAACACCGGAGGCTCAGGCAGGGTCTTGAGCAACTTCTGTTGGGTGCTCTCAGGGGGCCCCTCCACACCCCCAGGCCCACCTCCAGGGCCTCCAGCCCGGCCCCAGTGGCAGCCAGCACCCCCTCGCCGTCAACCCTCTCTCCCCGTTGGGACTTTGAAACTTTTTCCGACCGTGCAAGCTTCGTCAAACGGCAAGGGGGCAAGCTGCGGTCTGTGCCCGGCCTCCTGGGGTCCTGCCCGTGCACATCAGAGGCTCAGCCTGGGCCTTGAGCCACCACTGGTAGGTGCACTCAGGGGGCCCTCCGCATCCACCCAGGCCCACCCCTGCAGCCAGCACACCGCTGCCAACAGCACGCTCTCCATCACCCCCCAGCCCCTCTGCATACATCTGCTGGGGGTGCTTTTTTGACTTCCCCCATTGTGGCCAATGGGACAATGCCAAGGGGAAAACCTCCAGAGTCCTGCCGACCTCCTGGAACTCCAACCCGGCCTGGAGCCACCGGTTTGTCCCCTTCCCGGTTCTCAGGACCTGCATCGACACTCGGCTTAGCCCCGGCAGCTGCAGCCACCGCCGGCCCGGCCAGCCGTGTCCGCCCCCCTGGCCGGCGCCTGGAGCGTTTGGACTTTGTCATTTTCATGACTTGTCTCCTCAAACTTTGTTCGACTGCAAGGGGGTGTGCCGCGGTCCGTGCCCAGCCTCCAGGGGTTGCCCCCGGCCCCTGGAGCAGCCAGCACCCCCTCGCCCTCAACACTCTCTCTCCCCGTGGGGACTTTGAAACTTTTTCTGACCGCGAAAGCTTCGGCAAACGGCAAGGGGGCAACCGGCGTTCTGTGCCCGGCCTCCTGGGGTCCTGCCCGGGCACATCGGAGGCTCAGCCTGGGTTTTCAGCCACCACGGGCAGGTGCACTCAGGGGGCCCTCCGCAGCCGCCCATGCACACCTCTGCAGCCAGCACACTGCTGCCAACAGACCGCTCCCCATCACCAGCCAGCCCCTCTGCATACATCTGCTGGGGGTGCTTTTTTGACTTCCCCCATTTTGGGCAATGGGAAAATGCCAGGGGGAAAACCTCCAGAGTCAGGCCGACCTCCTGGAACTGCCGCCCGGCCAGGAGCCTCCGGTTTGTCCCCTTCCCGGTTCTCAGGACATGCATCGCCACTCGGCTCAGCCCCAGCCGCCGCAGCTCCCGCCGGCCCGGCCAGCCGGGTCCGTCCCCCTGGCCGGCGCCTGGAGGCGTTTGGACTTTGTCATTTTTTTTCAAAGACTCATCTCTGCCAACTGCCCTGGGCTTCAGCAGCGGCTGCCGCGGGCTGTGCACGGCCTCCTGGTGGGGTCCCGCCTGCCCGCGCAGGCATCTAGGACAGGGTTCTCAGCAAGGGCTTGGAGGCGCTCTCAGGGGGGCCTCCGCAGGCCCCCAAGGTGGCTTCGTACACCTCTCGAACGTGGCGCCCGGCCGCTCGGAGAGCGGGGTCTGCCCGGGCAGCCAGCCAGCCTGTCGGCCCCGCGGCCTGCACAGGCGGAGTGGGGACACTCGCGCTCGATGACTCTGCTCCCGGGGAGGTGGCAGAGGGGCGGCCGCGGTGCTTTGACTTTGAGCGGTCCCCACTCCCTTCTCAGCACTCTGAGAAATAGTCACTTTGTCAAAGACGGCACACCGCTCGTTCCCTTATATGCAAAAAAGGTGTTCGTCCTGACGTTTTGCGAGGCCTTAATTTACCGCCGTCGGCGCTATCAGGGCAAACAGGCCCGCTCCTTCCGCCTTCCTGGAACCGTGCCTCGGCCCGGAGGGCCCAGGATTACCCTCATACCGGTTCTCACGACATGCATCGATACTCGGCTCAGCCCCGGCAGCCGCAGCTCCCGCCGGCCCGGCCAGCCGGGTCCGCCCCCCTGGCCGGCACGCCTGGAGCGTTTGGACTTTGTCATTTTTCTCAAAGACTCATCTCTGCCAACTGCCGTGGGATTCAGCAGGGGCTGCCACGGCTGTTCCCCGCCTCCTGGGTTTCCTGCCCTGCAACACCGGAGGGTCAGGGGGGGTCTTGAGCAACTACTGGTAGGTGCAGCACCTCGGGGGCCCTCTGCAGCCAGCACACGGCTGCCAACAGCCCGCTCCCCATCACCCGCCAGCCCCTCTGCATACATCTGCCGGGGGTGCTTTTTTGACTTCCCCCATGTTGGCCTATGGGGAAAAGCCAGGGGGAAAACCTCCAGAGTCAGGCCGACCTCCTGGAACCCTAGCCCGGCCTGGAGCTACTGGTTTGCCCCCTTCCCGGTTCTCAGGACATGCCTTGACACTCGGCTCAGCCCCGGCAGCCGCAGCCCCCGCCGGCCCGGCCGGCCGGGTCCGCCACCCTGCCCGGCGCCTGGAGCGTTTGGACTTTGTCGTTTTTTCTCAAAGACTCATCTCTGCCAACTGCCAAGGACTACAGCAGGGGCTGCCACCTGCTGTTCCCCGCCAATGGGTGTCCTGCCCTGCAACACCGGAGGCTCGGGCAGGGTCTTGAGCAACTGCTGGTAGGTGCTCTCAGGGGGCCCCGCCACACCCCCCAGGCCCACCTCCAGGGCCTCCCTCCCGGCCCCTGGAGCTGCCAGCACCCCCTCGCCCTCAACACTCTCTCCCCGTTGGGACTTTGAAACTTTTCTGACCGTGCAAGCTTCGTCAAACGGCAAGGGGGCAACCGGCGTTCTGTGCCCGGCCTCCTGGGGTCCTGCCCGGGCACATCGGAGGCTCAGCCTGGGTTTTCAGCCACCACGGGCAGGTGCACTCAGGGGGCCCTCCGCAGCCGCCCATGCACACCTCTGCAGCCAGCACACCGCTGCCAACAGCCCGCTCCCCGTCACCAGCCAGCCCCTTCTGCATACATCTGGCGGGGGTGCTTTTTTGACTTCCCCCATTTTGGCCTATGGGGAAAAGCCAGGGGGAAAACCTCCAGAGTCAGGCCGACCTCCTGGAACTCGAGCTCGGCCTGGAGCCACCGGTTTGTCCCCTTCCCGGTTCTCAGGAGATGCACTGACACTCGGCTCAGCCCCGGCAGCCGCAGCCCCCGCCGGCCCGGCCAGCCGGGTCCGCACCCCTGGCCGGCACGCCTGGAGCGTTTGGACTTTGTCATTTTCACGACTTGTCTCCTCAGACATTGTCCGACTGCAAGGGGGGCTGCCGCGGTCCGTGCCCAGCCTCCAGGGGTTGCCCCCGGCCCCTGGAGCAGCCAGCACCCCCTCGCCCTCAACGCTCCCTCCCCGTGGGGACTTTGAAACTTTTTCTGACCGTGCAAGCTTCATCGGACGGCAAGGGGGCAGGCTGCGGTCTGTGCCCGGCCTCCTGGGTTCCTGCCCGGGCACATCGGAGGCTCAGGCTGGGTGTTGAGTGACTACTGGTAGGTGCACTCAGGGGGCCCTCCGCAGACGCCCAGGCACACCTCTGCAGCCAGCACACTGCTGCCAACAGCCCGCTCCCCATCACCCCCCAGGCCCTCTGCATACATCTGGCGGGGGTGCTTTTTTGACTTCCCCCATTTTGGCCTATGGGGAAAAGCCAAGGGGAAAACCTCCAGAGTCAGGCCGACCTCCTGGAACTCGAGCTCGGCCTGGAGCCACCGGTTTGTCCCCTTCCCGGTTCTCAGGACATGCATTGACACTCGGCTCAGCCCCGGCAGCCGCAGCCCCCGCCGGCCCGGCCAGCCGGGTCCGCCGCCCTGGCCGGCGCCTGGAGCAGTTTGGACTTTGTCATTTTCATGACTTGTCTCCTCAAACTTTGTTCGACTGCAAGGGGGGGCTGCCGCAGTCTGTGCCCAGCCTCCAGGGGTTGCCCCCGGAGCAGCCAGCACCCCCTCGGCGTCAACACTCTCTCCCCGTTGGGACTTTGAAACTTTTCTGTCCGTGCAAGCTTCATCAAACGGCAAGGGGGGCAGGCTGCGGTCTGTGCCCGGCCTGCTGGGGTCCTGCCCGGGGACATCGGAGGCTCAGCCAGGGTCTTGAGCCACTGCTGGCAGGTGCACTTTGGGGGCCCTCCGCAGCCGCCCAGGCCCACCCCTGCAGCCACCACACAGCTGCCAACAGCCCGCTCTCCGTCACCCCCCAGCCCCTTCTGCATACATCTGCTGGGGGTGCTTTTTTGGCTCCCCCCGTTTTGGCCTATGGGGAAAAGCCAGGGGGAAAACCTCCAGAGTCAGGCCGACCTTCTGGAACTCCAGCTCGGCCTGGAGCTACTGGTCTGTCCCCTTCCCGGTTCTCAGGACATGCACTAATACTCGGCTCAGCCCCGGCAGCCGCAGCCCCCGCCGGCCTGGCCAGCCGGGTCCGCCACCCTGCCCGGCGCCTGGAGCGTTTGGACTTTGTCCTTTTTTTCCCCCAAGACTCGCCTCTGCCAACTGCCATGGACTTCAGCGGGGGGTGCTCCCCGCCTCCTGGGTGTCCTGCCCGGGCACATCGGAGGCTCAGCCTGGGTCATCAGCCCCTACTGCTAGGTGCACTCAGGGGGCCCTCGGCAGCCGCCCAGGCCCACCCCTGCAGCCAGCACACGGCTGCCAGCAGCCACCACACAGCTGCCAACAGCCCGCTCTCCGTCACCCCCCAGCCCCTCCTGCATACATCTGCTGGGGGTGCTTTTTTGACTTCCCCCCTTTTGGCCTATGGGGAAAAGCCAGGGGGAAAACCTCCAGAGTCAGGCCGACCTCCTGGAACTCCAACCCGGACTGGAGCCACCGGTCTGTCCCCTTCCCGGTTCTCAGGACATGCGTCGACACTCGGCTCAGCCCCGGCAGCCGCAGCCCCCGCCAGCCCGTCCAGCCGGGTCCGCCCCCCTGGCCGGCGCCTGGAGCGTTTGGACTTTGTCATTTTCATGACTTGTCTCCTCAAACTTTGTTCGACTGCAAGGGGGTGTGCCGCGGTCCGTGCCCAGCCTCCAGGGGTTGCCCCCGGCCCCTGGAGCAGCCAGCACCCCCTCGCCCTCAACACTCTCTCTCCCCGTGGGGACTTTGAAACTTTTTCTGACCGCGAAAGCTTCGGCAAACGGCAAGGGGGCAACCGGCGTTCTGTGCCCGGCCTCCTGGGGTCCTGCCCGGGCACATCGGAGGCTCAGCCTGGGTTTTCAGCCACCACGGGCAGGTGCACTCAGGGGGCCCTCCGCAGCCGCCCATGCACACCTCTGCAGCCAGCACACTGCTGCCAACAGACCGCTCCCCATCACCAGCCAGCCCCTCTGCATACATCTGCTGGGGGTGCTTTTTTGACTTCCCCCATTTTGGCCAATGGGAAAATGCCAGGGGGAAAACCTCCAGAGTCAGGCCGACCTCCTGGAACTGCCGCCCGGCCTGGAGCCTCCGGTTTGTCCCCTTCCCGGTTCTCAGGACATGCATCGCCACTCGGCTCAGCCCCAGCCGCCGCAGCTCCCGCCGGCCCGGCCAGCCGGGTCCGTCCCCCTGGCCGGCGCCTGGAGGCGTTTGGACTTTGTCATTTTTTTTCAAAGACTCATCTCTGCCAACTGCCCTGGGCTTCAGCAGTGGCTGCCGCGGGCTGTGCACGGCCTCCTGGTGGGGTCCCGCCTGCCCGCGCAGGCATCTAGGACAGGGTTCTCAGCAAGGGCTTGGAGGCGCTCTCAGGGGGGCCTCCGCAGGCCCCCAAGGTGGCTTCGTACACCTCTCGAAACGTGGCGCCCGGCCGCTCGGAGAGCGGGGTCTCCCCGGGCAGCCAGCCAGCCTGTCGGCCCCGCGGCCTGGACAGGCGGAGTGGGGACACTCGCGCTCGACGACTCTGCTCCCGGGGAGGTGGCAGAGGGGCGGCCGCGGAGCTTTGACTTTGAGCGGTCCCCACTCCAGCACTCTGAGAAATAGTCACTTTGTCAAAGACGGCACACCGCTCGTTCCCTTATATGCAAAAAAGGTGTTCGTCCTGACGTTTTGCGAGGCCTTAATTTACCGCCGTCGGCGCTATCAGGGGAAACGGGCCCGCTCCTTCCGCCCTCCTGGAACCGTGCCTCGGCCCGGAGCGACCAGGATCACCCTCATACCGGTTCTCACGACATACATCGACACTCGGCTCAGCCCCGGCAGCCGCAGCTCCCACCGGCCCAGCCAGCCGGCTCCGCCACCCTGCCCGGCACGCCTGGAGCGTTTGGACTTTGTCATTTTCATGACTTGTCTCCTCAAACTTTGCTCGACCGCAAGGGGGGCTGCCGCAGTCCGTGCCCAGCCTCCAGGGGTTGCCCCCGGCCCCTGGAGCTGCCAGCACCCCCTCGCCCTCAACACTCTCTCCCTGTTGGGACTTTGAAACTTTTTCTGACCGTGCAAGCTTCGTCAAACGGCAAGGGGGCAGGCTGCGGTCTGTGCCCGGCCTCCTGGGGTCCTGCCCGGGGACATCGGAGGCTCAGCCAGGGTGTTGAGCCACCGCTGGCAGGTGCACTCAGGGGGCCCTCCGCAGCCGCCCATGCACACCTCTTCAGCCAGCACACTGCTGCCAAACACCCGCTCCCCATCACCCCCCAGCCCCTCTGCATACATCTGCTGGGGGTGCTTTTTTGACTTCCCCCATTGTGGCCAATGGGACAATGCCAAGGGGAAAACCTCCAGAGTCCTGCCGACCTCCTGGAACTCCAACCCGGCCTGGAGCCACCGGTTTGTCCCCTTCCCGGTTCTCAGGACCTGCATCGACACTCGGCTCAACCCCGGCAGCCGCAGCTCCCGCCGGCCCGGCCAGCCAGGTCCGCCCCCCTGGCCGGCACGCCTGGAGCGTTTGGACTTTGTCATTTTTTTCTCCAAGACTCGCCTCTGGCACATGCCGTGGACTTCAGCGGGGGCTGCTCCCCGCCTCCTGGGTGTCCTGCCCGGGGAACTTCGGAGGCTCAGCCTGGGTCTTGGGCCCCTACTTGTAGGTGCACTTTGGGGGCCCTCCGCAGCCGCCCAGGCCCACCCCTGCAGCCGCCACACAGCTGCCAACAGCCCGCTCTCCATCACCCCCCAGCCCATTGCACACATCTGCCGGGGGTGCTTTTTTGACTTCCCCCATTTTGGCCTAAGGGGAAAGGCCGGGGGGAAAACCTCCAGAGTCAGGCCGACCTCCTGGAACTCCAACCCGGCCTGGAGCCACCGGTTTGTCCCCTTCCCGGTTCTCAGGACATGCATTGACACTCGGCTCAACCCTGGCAGCCGCAGCTCCCGCCGGCCCGGCCAGCCGGGTCCGCACCCCTGGCCGGCTCGCCTGGAGCGTTTGGACTTTGTCATTTTCATGACTTGTCTCCTCAAACTTTGTTCAACTGCAAGGGGGGCTGCCACGGCTGTTCCCCGCCCCCTGGGTGTCCTTCCCTGCAACACCGGAGGCTCAGGCAGGGTCTTGAGCAACTTCTGTTGGGTGCTCTCAGGGGGCCCCTCCACACCCCCAGGCCCACCTCCAGGGCCTCCAGCCCGGCCCCAGTGGCAGCCAGCACCCCCTCGCCGTCAACCCTCTCTCCCCGTTGGGACTTTGAAACTTTTTCCGACCGTGCAAGCTTCGTCAAACGGCAAGGGGGCAAGCTGCGGTCTGTGCCCGGCCTCCTGGGGTCCTGCCCGTGCACATCAGAGGCTCAGCCTGGGCCTTGAGCCACCACTGGTAGGTGCACTCAGGGGGCCCTCCGCATCCACCCAGGCCCACCCCTGCAGCCAGCACACCGCTGCCAACAGCACGCTCTCCATCACCCCCCAGCCCCTCTGCATACATCTGCTGGGGGTGCTTTTTTGACTTCCCCCATTGTGGCCAATGGGACAATGCCAAGGGGAAAACCTCCAGAGTCCTGCCGACCTCCTGGAACTCCAACCCGGCCTGGAGCCACCGGTTTGTCCCCTTCCCGGTTCTCAGGACCTGCATCGACACTCGGCTTAGCCCCGGCAGCTGCAGCCACCGCCGGCCCGGCCAGCCGTGTCCGCCCCCCTGGCCGGCGCCTGGAGCGTTTGGACTTTGTCATTTTCATGACTTGTCTCCTCAAACTTTGTTCGACTGCAAGGGGGTGTGCCGCGGTCCGTGCCCAGCCTCCAGGGGTTGCCCCCGGCCCCTGGAGCAGCCAGCACCCCCTCGCCCTCAACACTCTCTCTCCCCGTGGGGACTTTGAAACTTTTTCTGACCGCGAAAGCTTCGGCAAACGGCAAGGGGGCAACCGGCGTTCTGTGCCCGGCCTCCTGGGGTCCTGCCCGGGCACATCGGAGGCTCAGCCTGGGTTTTCAGCCACCACGGGCAGGTGCACTCAGGGGGCCCTCCGCAGCCGCCCATGCACACCTCTGCAGCCAGCACACTGCTGCCAACAGACCGCTCCCCATCACCAGCCAGCCCCTCTGCATACATCTGCTGGGGGTGCTTTTTTGACTTCCCCCATTTTGGGCAATGGGAAAATGCCAGGGGGAAAACCTCCAGAGTCAGGCCGACCTCCTGGAACTGCCGCCCGGCCAGGAGCCTCCGGTTTGTCCCCTTCCCGGTTCTCAGGACATGCATCGCCACTCGGCTCAGCCCCAGCCGCCGCAGCTCCCGCCGGCCCGGCCAGCCGGGTCCGTCCCCCTGGCCGGCGCCTGGAGGCGTTTGGACTTTGTCATTTTTTTTCAAAGACTCATCTCTGCCAACTGCCCTGGGCTTCAGCAGTGGCTGCCGCGGGCTGTGCACGGCCTCCTGGTGGGGTCCCGCCTGCCCGCGCAGGCATCTAGGACAGGGTTCTCAGCAAGGGCTTGGAGGCGCTCTCAGGGGGGCCTCCGCAGGCCCCCAAGGTGGCTTCGTACACCTCTCGAACGTGGCGCCCGGCCGCTCGGAGAGCGGGGTCTGCCCGGGCAGCCAGCCAGCCTGTCGGCCCCGCGGCCTGCACAGGCGGAGTGGGGACACTCGCGCTCGATGACTCTGCTCCCGGGGAGGTGGCAGAGGGGCGGCCGCGGTGCTTTGACTTTGAGCGGTCCCCACTCCCTTCTCAGCACTCTGAGAAATAGTCACTTTGTCAAAGACGGCACACCGCTCGTTCCCTTATATGCAAAAAAGGTGTTCGTCCTGACGTTTTGCGAGGCCTTAATTTACCGCCGTCGGCGCTATCAGGGGAAACGGGCCCGCTCCTTCCGCCCTCCTGGAACCGTGCCTCGGCCCGGAGCGACCAGGATCACCCTCATACCGGTTCTCACGACATACATCGACACTCGGCTCAGCCCCGGCAGCCGCAGCTCCCACCGGCCCAGCCAGCCGGCTCCGCCACCCTGCCCGGCACGCCTGGAGCGTTTGGACTTTGTCATTTTCATGACTTGTCTCCTCAAACTTTGCTCGACCGCAAGGGGGGCTGCCGCAGTCCGTGCCCAGCCTCCAGGGGTTGCCCCCGGCCCCTGGAGCTGCCAGCACCCCCTCGCCCTCAACACTCTCTCCCTGTTGGGACTTTGAAACTTTTTCTGACCGTGCAAGCTTCGTCAAACGGCAAGGGGGCAGGCTGCGGTCTGTGCCCGGCCTCCTGGGGTCCTGCCCGGGGACATCGGAGGCTCAGCCAGGGTGTTGAGCCACCGCTGGCAGGTGCACTCAGGGGGCCCTCCGCAGCCGCCCATGCACACCTCTTCAGCCAGCACACTGCTGCCAAACACCCGCTCCCCATCACCCCCCAGCCCCTCTGCATACATCTGCTGGGGGTGCTTTTTTGACTTCCCCCATTGTGGCCAATGGGACAATGCCAAGGGGAAAACCTCCAGAGTCCTGCCGACCTCCTGGAACTCCAACCCGGCCTGGAGCCACCGGTTTGTCCCCTTCCCGGTTCTCAGGACCTGCATCGACACTCGGCTCAACCCCGGCAGCCGCAGCTCCCGCCGGCCCGGCCAGCCAGGTCCGCCCCCCTGGCCGGCACGCCTGGAGCGTTTGGACTTTGTCATTTTTTTCTCCAAGACTCGCCTCTGGCACATGCCGTGGACTTCAGCGGGGGCTGCTCCCCGCCTCCTGGGTGTCCTGCCCGGGGAACTTCGGAGGCTCAGCCTGGGTCTTGGGCCCCTACTTGTAGGTGCACTTTGGGGGCCCTCCGCAGCCGCCCAGGCCCACCCCTGCAGCCGCCACACAGCTGCCAACAGCCCGCTCTCCATCACCCCCCAGCCCATTGCACACATCTGCCGGGGGTGCTTTTTTGACTTCCCCCATTTTGGCCTAAGGGGAAAGGCCGGGGGGAAAACCTCCAGAGTCAGGCCGACCTCCTGGAACTCCAACCCGGCCTGGAGCCACCGGTTTGTCCCCTTCCCGGTTCTCAGGACATGCATTGACACTCGGCTCAACCCTGGCAGCCGCAGCTCCCGCCGGCCCGGCCAGCCGGGTCCGCACCCCTGGCCGGCTCGCCTGGAGCGTTTGGACTTTGTCATTTTCATGACTTGTCTCCTCAAACTTTGTTCAACTGCAAGGGGGGCTGCCACGGCTGTTCCCCGCCCCCTGGGTGTCCTTCCCTGCAACACCGGAGGCTCAGGCAGGGTCTTGAGCAACTTCTGTTGGGTGCTCTCAGGGGGCCCCTCCACACCCCCAGGCCCACCTCCAGGGCCTCCAGCCCGGCCCCAGTGGCAGCCAGCACCCCCTCGCCGTCAACCCTCTCTCCCCGTTGGGACTTTGAAACTTTTTCCGACCGTGCAAGCTTCGTCAAACGGCAAGGGGGCAAGCTGCGGTCTGTGCCCGGCCTCCTGGGGTCCTGCCCGTGCACATCAGAGGCTCAGCCTGGGCCT
Organism: Eleutherodactylus coqui; assembly: GCF_035609145.1. NCBI lineage: Eukaryota > Metazoa > Chordata > Amphibia > Anura > Eleutherodactylidae > Eleutherodactylus > Eleutherodactylus coqui. The sequence goes on along the minus strand of NW_027101953.1, from coordinate 71,747 downwards.
TGAGCCACCACTGGTAGGTGCACTCAGGGGGCCCTCCGCATCCACCCAGGCCCACCCCTGCAGCCAGCACACCGCTGCCAACAGCACGCTCTCCATCACCCCCCAGCCCCTCTGCATACATCTGCTGGGGGTGCTTTTTTGACTTCCCCCATTGTGGCCAATGGGACAATGCCAAGGGGAAAACCTCCAGAGTCCTGCCGACCTCCTGGAACTCCAACCCGGCCTGGAGCCACCGGTTTGTCCCCTTCCCGGTTCTCAGGACCTGCATCGACACTCGGCTTAGCCCCGGCAGCTGCAGCCACCGCCGGCCCGGCCAGCCGTGTCCGCCCCCCTGGCCGGCGCCTGGAGCGTTTGGACTTTGTCATTTTCATGACTTGTCTCCTCAAACTTTGTTCGACTGCAAGGGGGTGTGCCGCGGTCCGTGCCCAGCCTCCAGGGGTTGCCCCCGGCCCCTGGAGCAGCCAGCACCCCCTCGCCCTCAACACTCTCTCTCCCCGTGGGGACTTTGAAACTTTTTCTGACCGCGAAAGCTTCGGCAAACGGCAAGGGGGCAACCGGCGTTCTGTGCCCGGCCTCCTGGGGTCCTGCCCGGGCACATCGGAGGCTCAGCCTGGGTTTTCAGCCACCACGGGCAGGTGCACTCAGGGGGCCCTCCGCAGCCGCCCATGCACACCTCTGCAGCCAGCACACTGCTGCCAACAGACCGCTCCCCATCACCAGCCAGCCCCTCTGCATACATCTGCTGGGGGTGCTTTTTTGACTTCCCCCATTTTGGGCAATGGGAAAATGCCAGGGGGAAAACCTCCAGAGTCAGGCCGACCTCCTGGAACTGCCGCCCGGCCAGGAGCCTCCGGTTTGTCCCCTTCCCGGTTCTCAGGACATGCATCGCCACTCGGCTCAGCCCCAGCCGCCGCAGCTCCCGCCGGCCCGGCCAGCCGGGTCCGTCCCCCTGGCCGGCGCCTGGAGGCGTTTGGACTTTGTCATTTTTTTTCAAAGACTCATCTCTGCCAACTGCCCTGGGCTTCAGCAGCGGCTGCCGCGGGCTGTGCACGGCCTCCTGGTGGGGTCCCGCCTGCCCGCGCAGGCATCTAGGACAGGGTTCTCAGCAAGGGCTTGGAGGCGCTCTCAGGGGGGCCTCCGCAGGCCCCCAAGGTGGCTTCGTACACCTCTCGAACGTGGCGCCCGGCCGCTCGGAGAGCGGGGTCTGCCCGGGCAGCCAGCCAGCCTGTCGGCCCCGCGGCCTGCACAGGCGGAGTGGGGACACTCGCGCTCGATGACTCTGCTCCCGGGGAGGTGGCAGAGGGGCGGCCGCGGTGCTTTGACTTTGAGCGGTCCCCACTCCCTTCTCAGCACTCTGAGAAATAGTCACTTTGTCAAAGACGGCACACCGCTCGTTCCCTTATATGCAAAAAAGGTGTTCGTCCTGACGTTTTGCGAGGCCTTAATTTACCGCCGTCGGCGCTATCAGGGCAAACAGGCCCGCTCCTTCCGCCTTCCTGGAACCGTGCCTCGGCCCGGAGGGCCCAGGATTACCCTCATACCGGTTCTCACGACATGCATCGATACTCGGCTCAGCCCCGGCAGCCGCAGCTCCCGCCGGCCCGGCCAGCCGGGTCCGCCCCCCTGGCCGGCACGCCTGGAGCGTTTGGACTTTGTCATTTTTCTCAAAGACTCATCTCTGCCAACTGCCGTGGGATTCAGCAGGGGCTGCCACGGCTGTTCCCCGCCTCCTGGGTTTCCTGCCCTGCAACACCGGAGGGTCAGGGGGGGTCTTGAGCAACTACTGGTAGGTGCAGCACCTCGGGGGCCCTCTGCAGCCAGCACACGGCTGCCAACAGCCCGCTCCCCATCACCCGCCAGCCCCTCTGCATACATCTGCCGGGGGTGCTTTTTTGACTTCCCCCATGTTGGCCTATGGGGAAAAGCCAGGGGGAAAACCTCCAGAGTCAGGCCGACCTCCTGGAACCCTAGCCCGGCCTGGAGCTACTGGTTTGCCCCCTTCCCGGTTCTCAGGACATGCCTTGACACTCGGCTCAGCCCCGGCAGCCGCAGCCCCCGCCGGCCCGGCCGGCCGGGTCCGCCACCCTGCCCGGCGCCTGGAGCGTTTGGACTTTGTCGTTTTTTCTCAAAGACTCATCTCTGCCAACTGCCAAGGACTACAGCAGGGGCTGCCACCTGCTGTTCCCCGCCAATGGGTGTCCTGCCCTGCAACACCGGAGGCTCGGGCAGGGTCTTGAGCAACTGCTGGTAGGTGCTCTCAGGGGGCCCCGCCACACCCCCCAGGCCCACCTCCAGGGCCTCCCTCCCGGCCCCTGGAGCTGCCAGCACCCCCTCGCCCTCAACACTCTCTCCCCGTTGGGACTTTGAAACTTTTCTGACCGTGCAAGCTTCGTCAAACGGCAAGGGGGCAACCGGCGTTCTGTGCCCGGCCTCCTGGGGTCCTGCCCGGGCACATCGGAGGCTCAGCCTGGGTTTTCAGCCACCACGGGCAGGTGCACTCAGGGGGCCCTCCGCAGCCGCCCATGCACACCTCTGCAGCCAGCACACCGCTGCCAACAGCCCGCTCCCCGTCACCAGCCAGCCCCTTCTGCATACATCTGGCGGGGGTGCTTTTTTGACTTCCCCCATTTTGGCCTATGGGGAAAAGCCAGGGGGAAAACCTCCAGAGTCAGGCCGACCTCCTGGAACTCGAGCTCGGCCTGGAGCCACCGGTTTGTCCCCTTCCCGGTTCTCAGGAGATGCACTGACACTCGGCTCAGCCCCGGCAGCCGCAGCCCCCGCCGGCCCGGCCAGCCGGGTCCGCACCCCTGGCCGGCACGCCTGGAGCGTTTGGACTTTGTCATTTTCACGACTTGTCTCCTCAGACATTGTCCGACTGCAAGGGGGGCTGCCGCGGTCCGTGCCCAGCCTCCAGGGGTTGCCCCCGGCCCCTGGAGCAGCCAGCACCCCCTCGCCCTCAACACTCCCTCCCCGTTGGGACTTTGAAACTTTTCTGACCGTGCAAGCTTCGTCAAACGGCAAGGGGGCAACCGGCGTTCTGTGCCCGGCCTCCTGGGGTCCTGCCCGGGCACATCGGAGGCTCAGCCTGGGTTTTCAGCCACCACGGGCAGGTGCACTCAGGGGGCCCACCGCGGCCGCCCATGCGCACCCCTGCAGCCACCACACAGCTGCCAACGGCCCGCTCTCCATCACCCCCCAGCCCCTCTGCATACATCTGCTGGGGGTGCTTTTTTGACTTCCCCCATTTCGGCCTATGGGGAAAAGCCAGGGGGAAAACCTCCAGAGTCAGGCCGACCTCCTGGAACTCCAGCTCGGCCTGGAGCTACTGGTTTGTCCCCTTCCCGGTTCTCAGGACATGCATTGACACTCGGCTCAGCCCCGGCAGCCGCAGCCCCCGCCAGCCCGGCCAGCCGGGTCCGCCCCCCTGGCCGGCACGCCTGGAGCGTTTGGACTTTGTCATTTTCATGACTTGTCTCCTCAAACTTTGTCCGACTGCAAGGGGGGCTGCCACGGCTGTTCCCCGCCTCCTGGGTGTCCTTCCCTGCAACACCAGAGGCTCAGGCAGGGTCTTGAGCAACTTCTGTTGGGTGCTATCAGGGGGCCCCTCCACACCCCCAGGCCCACCTCCAGGCGCTCCCCCCGGGCCCTGGAGCAGCCAGCACCCCCTCGCCGTCAACACTCTCTCCCCGTTGGGACTTTGAAACTTTTCCCGACCGTGCAAGCTTCGTCAAACGGCAAGGGGGCAACCGGTGTTCTGTGCCCGGCCTCCTGGGGTCCTGCCCGGGCACATCGGAGGCTCAGCTTGGGTTTTCAGCCACCACGGGCAGGTGCACACAGGGGGCCCTCCGCAGCCGCCCATGCACACCTCTGCAGTCAGCACACTGCTGCCAACAGCCAGCTCCCCATCACCCGCCAGCCCTTCTGCATACATCTGCTGGGGGTGCTTTTTTGACTTCCCCCATTTTGGCCAATGGGAATATGCCAGGGGGAAAACCTCCAGAGTCAGGCCGACCTCCTGGAACTGCCGCCCGGCCTGGAGCCTCCGGTTTGCCCCCTTCCCGGTTCTCAGGACCTGCATTGACACTCGGATCTTCCCCGGCAGCCGCAGCCCCCGCCGGCCAGGCCAGCCGTGTCCGCCCCCCTGGCCGGCACGCCTGGAGCGTTTGGACTTTGTCATTTTCATGACTTGTCTCCTCAAACTTTGTTCAACTGCAAGGGGGGCTGCCCCTGGCTGTTCCCCGCCTCCTGGGTGTCCTTCCCTGCAACACCGGAGGCTCAGGCAGGGTCTTGACCCACGACTGTTGGGTGCTCCTAGGGGGCCCCTCCACACCCCCAGGCCCACCTCCAGGGGCTCCCCCCGGCCCCTGGAGCAGCCAGTACCCCCATCGCCGTCAACACTTTCTCCCCGTTGGGACTTTGAAACTTTTCTGACCGTGCAAGCTTCATGGGACGGCAAAGGGGGCAGGCTGCTGTCTGTGCCCGGCCTCCTGGGGTCCTGCCCGGGCACATCGGAGGCTCAGCCTGGGTCTTGAGCCACCACTGGTAGGTGCGCTTTGGGGGCCCTCCGCAGCCGCCCCGGGCCACCCCTGCAGCCAGCGCACTGCTGCCAACAGCCCGCTCTCCGTCACCAGCCAGCCCCGTCTGCACGCATCTGCCGGGGGTGCTTTTTTTGGAGAAATACTGTCACTTTGTCAAAGACCGCACACCGCTCGTTCCCTTATACCCCGACAAGGTGTTCGCGCTGACGTTTTGCGAGGCCTTATTTTACCGCCGTCGGCGCTATCAGGGGAAACAGGCCCGCTCCTTCCGCCTTCGTGGAACCGTGGCTCGGCCCGGAGCGACCAGGATTACCCTCATACCGGTTCTCACGACATGCATCGACACTCGGCTCAGCCCCTGCATCCGCAGCTCCCGCCGGCCCGGCCAGCCGGGTCTGCCCCCCCTGGCCGGCGCCTGGAGCGTTTGGACTTTGTCGTTTTTTTCTCCAAGACTCGCCTCTGCCAACTGCCAAGGACTTCAGCAGGGGCTGCCACGGCTGTTCCCCGCCTCCTGGGGTTCATGCCCGGGCACATCGGAGGCTCAGGCAGGGTCTTGAGCAACTACTGTTGGGTGCTCTCAGGGGGGCCCCTCCACACCCCCAGGCCGACCTCCAGGGGCTGCCCCCGGACCCTGGAGCAGCCTGCACCCCCCTCGCCGTCAACACTCTCCCCCCGTTGGGACTTTGAAACTTTTTCTGACCGTGCGAGCTTCGTCAAACGGCAAGGGGGCAAGCGGCGGGCTCTGCCCGGCCTCCTGGGGTCCTGCCCGGGGACATCGGAGGCTCAGCCAGGGTGTTGAGCCACTGCTGGCAGGTGCACTCAGGGGGCCCTCCGCAGCCGCCCATGCACACCTCTGCAGCCAGCACACTGCTGCCAACAGCCCGCTCTCCATCACCCGCCAGCCCCTCTGCATACATCTGCTGGAGGTGCTTTTTTGGCTTCCCCCATTTTGGCCAATGGGAAAATGCCAGGGGGGAAACCTCCAGAGTCAGGCCGACCTCCTGGAACTCCAACCCGGCCTGGAGCCACCGGTTTGTCCCCTTCCCGGTTCTCAGGACCTGCATTGACCCTCGGCTCTCCCCCGGCCGCCGCAGCTCCCGCCGGCCCGGCCAGCCGGGTCCGCCGCCCTGGACGGCACGCATGGAGCGTTTGGACTTTGTCATTTTCCTCACCAACACTCGCCTCTGCCAACTGCCAAGGACTTCAGCAGGGGCTGCCACGGCTGTTCCCCGCCTCCTGGGGTTCATGCCCGGGCACACCGGAGGCTCAGGCGGGGTCTTGAGCAACTGCTGTTGGGTGCTCTCAGGGGGCCCCTCCACACCCCCAGGCCGACCTCCAGGGGCTGCCCCCGGCCCCTGGGGCAGCCAGCACCCCCTCGCCGTCAACCCTCTCTCCCCGTTGGGACTTTGAAACTTTTCTGACCGTGCGAGCTTCATCGGACGGGAAGGGGGCGACCTGCGGGCTCTGCCCGGCCTCCCGGGGTCCCTGCCCGGGCCCCGTGGGAGGTACAGGCAGGGTTTCTCACCGACTACCCGTAGGCACTCTCAGGGGGCCCTCCGCGCCCTCAGGCCGCCCTCCCCGGGCTTCCCCCGGGTCCGCGGAGCAGCCCGCCACCCCTCGCCGCACCGTGTCTCGCCCCCGTTGGGACTTTGAAACTTGGCTCGCCGTGCAAACCTCTCCGGGGGACAGAGGGAGAGACCTGCGGGCCGTGCCCGGCCTCCCGGGACACCCTCCCCGCAGCGCAGGCGGCTCGGACGGGGTTTTCAGCGAGTGCTGGGGGGGGTGTCTTCGGGGGCCCCCCGCGGGCCCCCCGGGGCACCTGCGCGGGGTGGCCCCTGCTGCCAGGCACCCACTCCCTATCGACCATCCAGCCCCCCTACATACATCTGGCGGGGGTGCTTTTTTGAGTTCCCCCATTTTGGCAACTTGGCACCTCCTATGGGGAAACCGGCAGAATCATGCCGACCTCCTGGAACTCCGGCTCGGCCTGGAGCCGCCGGTTTGTCCCCTTCCCGGTTCTCAGGCATTTTCGGACTTTGTCATTTTTTCAGCACTCTGTCAATGCGGCCAGCGGGAGCTGCCGCGGTCTGTGCCCAGGCACCAGGCTCTCCAAACGGACGCCGGCGGAGGGTCAGGGGGTGTCTCGGCCAGATACTGTAAAACACTCAGGGGGTGCCCAGGCACCAGGCACTCCAAACGGACACCGTCGGAGGGTCAGGGGGTGTCTCGGCCAGATACTGAAAAACACTCAGGGGCGCACGGGGGCTGCACAGGGCCACCCCAGGCGGCTCCCCCGGGCACCCGGGCGGCCATATTGGCGGCTGGGACCCCCTATTCAGCAAACGCCAGGGGGCGCTCAGGGGCGCACGGGGGCTGCTCCACTCGCCCCAGGCCGGCCTCCCTGAGGCGGGCACATTAGCGGCTGAGACCCCCTCTCCACCAAAGACCGGGGGGCGCTCAGGGACACACGGGGGCTGCTCTACTCGCCCCAGGCGGGCACATTAGCGGCCGAGACCCCCTCTCCACCAGAGACCGGGGGGCGCTCAGGGACACACGGGGGCTGCTCCACTCGCCCCAGGCCGGCCCCCACTGGTACCCGGGCGGCCATATTGGCGGCTGAGACCCCCTCTTCAGCAAACGTCAGGGGACACTCAGGGACACACGGGGGCTGCTCCACTCGCCCCAGGCCGGCCTCCCTGAGGCGGGCACATTAGCGGCTGAGACCCCCTCTCCACCAGAGACCGGGGGACGCTCGGGGACACACGGGGGCTGCTCCACTCGCCCCAGGCCGGCCTCCCTGAGGCGGGCACATTAGCGGCTGAGACCCCCTCTCCACCAAAGACCGGGGGGCGCTCAGGGACACACGGGGGCTGCTCCACTCGCCCCAGGCCGGCCTCCCTGAGGCGGGCACATTAGCGGCTGAGACCCCCTCTCCACCAAAGACCGGGGGACGCTCAGGGACACACGGGGGCTGCTCCACTCGCCCCAGGCCGGCCCCCACTGGTACCCGGGCGGCCATATTGGCGGCTGAGACCCCCTCTTCAGCAAACGCCAGGGGACGCTCAGGGACACACGGGGGCTGCTCCACTCGCCCCAGGCCGGCCTCCCTAGGTACCCGGGCGGGCACATTAGCGGCTGAGACCCCCTCTTCAGCAAACGCCAGGGGACGCTCAGGGACACACGGGGGCTGCTCCACTCGCCCCAGGCCGGCCTCCCTAGGTACCCGGGCGGGCACATTAGCGGCTGAGACCCCCTCTCGACCAAAGACCGGGGGACGCTCAGGGACACACGGGGGCCGCTCCACTCACCCCCAGGCCGACCTCCAGGGCCTCCCTCCCGGCCCCTGGAGCAGCCAGCGCCCCCTCGCCCTCAACACTCTCTCCCCCGTTGGGACTTTGAAACTTTTTCTGACCGTGCAAGCTTCATCGGACGGCAAAGGGGGCAAGCTGCGGTCCGTGCCCGGCCTGCTGGGGTCCTGCCCGGGGACATCGGAGGCTCAGCCAGGGTCTTGAGCTACTGCTGGTAGGTGCGCTTTGGGGGCCCTCCGCAGCCGCCCCGGGCCACCCCTGCAGCCAGCACACTGCTGCCAACAGCCCGCCGCTCTCCCACACCAGCCAGCCCCGTCTGCACACATCTGCCGGGGGTGCTTTTTTGAGAAACACTGTCACTTTGTCAAAGACCGCACACCGCTCGTTCCCTTATACCCCGACAAGGTGTTCGTGCTGACGTTTTGCGAGGCCTTATTTTACCGTCGTCGGCGCTATCAGGGGAAACGGGCCCGCTCCTTCCGCCCTCCTGGAACCCTGGCTCGGCCCGGAGCGACCAGGATTACCCTCATACCGGTTCTCACCACCTGCATCGACACGCGGCTCTGCCCCGGCCGCCGCAGCTCTCGCCGGCCCGGCCGGGTCCGCACCCCTGGCCGGCACGCCTGGAGCGTTTGGACTTTGTCGTTTTTTTCTCCAAGAGTCGCCTCTGGCACATGCCATGGACTTCAGCAGGGGCTGCTCCCCGCCCCCTGGGTGTCCTGCCCGGGCACATCGGAGGCTCAGCCTGGGTCTTCAGCCCCTACTGGTAGGTGCGCTTTGGGGGCCCTCCGCAGCCGCCCGGGGCCCACCCCTGCAGCCAGCACACGGCTGCCAGCAGCCACCACACAGCTGCCAAACAGCCCGCTCTCCGTCACCCCCCAGCCCAACTCTGCATACATCTGGCGGGGGTGCTTTTTTGACTTCCCCCCTTTTGGCCTATGGGGAAAAGCCAGGGGGAAAACCTCCAGAGTCAGGCCGACCTCCTGGAACTCCAACCCGGTCTGGAGCCACCGGTCTGTCCCCTTCACGGTTCTCAGGACCTGCATCGACCCTCGGCTCAGCCCCGGCCGCCGCAGCTCCCGCCGGCCCGGCCACCCGGGTCCGCACCCCTGGCCGGCACGCCTGGAGCGTTTGGACTTTGTCGTTTTTTCTCCAAGACCCATCTCTGCCAACTGCCGTGGGCTTCAGCGGGGGCTGCTCCCCGCCTCCTGGGTGTCCTGCCCGGGCACATCGGAGGCTCAGCCTGGGTCTCGAGCCCCCTACTGGTAGGTGCACTACGGGGGCCCTCCGCAGCCGCCCAGGCCCACCCCTGCAGCCAGCACACGGCTGCCAGCAGCCACCACACAGCTGCCAACAGCCCACTATCCATCACCCACCAGCCCCTCTGCATACATCTGCTGGGGGTGCTTTTTTGACTTCCCCCCTTTTGGCCTATGGGGAAAAGCCAGGGGGAAAACCTCCAGAGTCAGGCCGACCTCATGGAACTCCAACCCGGCCTGGAGCCACCGGTTTGTCCCCTTCCCGGTTCTCAGGACATGCACTGACACTCGGCTAAGCCCCGGCCGCCGCAGCCCCCGCCGGCCCGGCCAGCCCGGTCCGCACACCCCTGGCCAGCGCCTGGAGCGTTTGGACTTTGTCGTTTTTTCTCAAAGACCCGTCTCTGCCAACTGCCGTGGGCTTCAGCGGGGGCTGCTCCCCGCCTCCTGGGTGTCCTGCCCGGGCACATCGGAGGGTCAGCCTGGGTCTTGAGCTACTGCTGGTAGGTGCGCTTTGGGGGCCCTCGGCAGCCGCCCAGGCCCACCCCTGCAGCCAGCACACGGCTGCCAGCAGCCACCACACAGCTGCCAACAGCCCGCTCTCCGTCACCCTCCAGCCCCTTCTGCATACATCTGCCGGGGGTGCTTTTTTGACTTCCCCCCTTTTGGCCTATGGGGAAAAGCTAAGGGGAAAACCTCCAGAGTCAGGCCGACCTCCTGGAACTCCAACCCGGCCTGGAGCCACCGGTTTGTCCCCTTCCCGGTTCTCAGGACATGCACTGACACTCGGCTAAGCCCCGGCCGCCGCAGCCCCCGCCGGCCCGGCCAGCCCGGTCCGCGCCCCTGGCCAGCGCCTGGAGCGTTTGGACTTTGTCATTTTTTCTCAAAGACCCATCTCTGCCAACTGCCATGGACCTCAGCGGGGGCAGCTCCCCGCCTCCTGGGTGTCCTGCCCGGGCACATCGGAGGGTCAGGCAATGTCTTCAGCCACCGCGGGCAGGTGCACTCAGGGGGCCCTCCGCAGCCGCCCAGGCCCACCCCTGCAGCCAGCACACGGCTGCCAGCAGCCACCACACAGCTGCCAACAGCCCGCTCTCCGTCACCCCCCAGCCCAACTCTGCATACATCTGCTGGGGGTGCTTTTTTGACTTCCCCCCTTTTGGCCTATGGGGAAATGCTAAGGGGAAAACCTCCAGAGTCAGGCCGACCTCATGGAACTCCAACCCGGCCTGGAGCCACCGGTTTGTCCCCTTCCCGGTTCTCAGGACATGCATCGACACTCGGCTCAGCCCCGGCAGCCGCAGCTCCCGCCGGCCCGGCCAGCCCGGGTCCGCACCCCTGGCCGGCACGCCTGGAGCGTTTGGACTTTGTCATTTTTTTCAAAGACTCATCTCTGCCAACTGCCGTGGGCTTCAGCGGGGGCTGCTGCCCGCCTCCTGGGTGTCCAGCCCGGGCACATCGGAGGCTCAGCCTGGGTCTCGAGCCCCTACTGGTAGGTGCACTCTGAAGGGGCCCTCCGCAGCCGCCCAGGCCCACCCCTGCAGCCAGCACACGGCTGTCAGCAGCCACCACACAGCTGCCAACAGCCCACTATCCATCACCCACCAGCCCCTCTGCATACATCTGCTGGGGGTGCTTTTTTGACTTCCCCCCTTTTGGCCTATGGGGAAAAGCTAAGGGGAAAACCTCCAGAGTCAGGCCGACCTCCTGGAACTCCAACCCGGCCTGGAGCCACCGGTTTGTCCCCTTCCCGGTTCTCAGGACATGCACTGACACTCGGCTAAGCCCCGGCCGCCGCAGCCCCCGCCGGCCCGGCCAGCCCGGTCCGCGCCCCTGGCCAGCGCCTGGAGCGTTTGGACTTTGTCATTTTTTCTCAAAGACCCATCTCTGCCAACTGCCATGGACCTCAGCGGGGGCAGCTCCCCGCCTCCTGGGTGTCCTGCCCGGGCACATCGGAGGGTCAGGCAATGTCTTCAGCCACCGCGGGCAGGTGCACTCAGGGGGCCCTCCGCAGCCGCCCAGGCCCACCCCTGCAGCCAGCACACGGCTGCCAGCAGCCACCACACAGCTGCCAACAGCCCGCTCTCCGTCACCCCCCAGCCCCTCCTGCATACATCTGCTGGGGGTGCTTTTTTGACTTCCCCCCTTTTGGCCTATGGGGAAATGCTAAGGGGAAAACCTCCAGAGTCAGGCCGACCTCCTGGAACTCCAACCCGGCCTGGAGCCACCGGTTTGTCCCCTTCCCGGTTCTCACGACATGCATCGACACTCGGCTCAGCCCCGGCAGCCGCAGCTCCCGCCGGCCCGGCCAGCCCGGTCCGCACCCCTGGCCAGCGCCTGGAGCGTTTGGACTTTGTCATTTTTTCAAAGACTCATCTCTGCCAACTGCCGTGGGCTTCAGCGGGGGCTGCTCCCCGCCTCCTGGGTGTCCTGCCCGGGCACATCGGAGGCTCAGGCAATGTCTTGAGCCACCGCTGGTAGCTGCACTCAGGGGGCCCTCCGCAGCCGCCCAGGCCCACCCCTGCAGCCACCACACAGCTGCCAACAGCCCGCTCCCCGTCAACCCCCAGCCCCTCCGCATACATCTGCTGGGGGTGCTTTTTTGACTTCCCCCGTTTAGGCCTATGGGGAAAAGCCAAGGGGAAAACCTCCAGAGCCAGGCCGACCTCCTGGAACTCCCACCCGGCCTGGAGCCACCGGTTTGTCCCCTTCCCGGTTCTCAGGACATGCACTAATACTCGGCTCAGCCCCAGCAGCCGCAGCTCCCGCCGGCCCGGCCAGCCCGGTCCGCCACCCTGCCCGGCGCCTGGAGCGTTTGGACTTTGTCGTTTTTTCTCCAAGACTCGCCTCTGGCACATGCCGTGGACTTCAGCGGGGGCTGCTCCCCGCCTCCTGGGTGTCCTGCCCGGGCACATCGGAGGCTCAGCCTGGGTCATCAGCCCCTACTGCTAGGTGCACTCAGGGGGCCCTCGGCAGCCGCCCAGGCCCACCCCAGCAGCCAGCACACGGCTGCCAGCAGCCACCACACAGCTGCCAACAGCCCGCTCTCCGTCACCCTCCAGCCCAACTCTGCATACATCTGCCGGGGGTGCTTTTTTGACTTCCCCCCTTTTGGCCTATGGGGAAAAGCTAAGGGGAAAACCTCCAGAGTCAGGCCGACCTCCTGGAACTCCCACCCGGCCTGGAGCCACAGGTTTGTCCCCTTCCCGGTTCTCACGACATGCATCGACACTCGGCTCAGCCCCGGCAGCCGCAGCTCCCGCCGGCCCGGCCAGCCCGGTCCGCCACCCTGCCCGGCGCCTGGAGCGTTTGGACTTTGTCGTTTTTTCTCCAAGACTCGCCTCTGGCACATGCCATGGACTTCAGCGGGGGCTGCTCCCCGCCTCCTGGGTGTCCTGCCCGGGCACATCGGAGGCTCAGCCTGGGTCATCAGCCCCTACTGCTAGGTGCACTCTGAAGGGGCCCTCCGCAGCCGCCCCGGGCCACCCCTGCAGCCAGCACACGGCTGCCAGCAGCCACCGCACAGCTGCCAACAGCCCGCTCCCCGTCACCCCCCAGCCCCTTCTGCATACATCTGCCGGGGGTGCTTTTTTGACTTCCCCCCTTTTGGCCTATGGGGAAAAGCCAGGGGGAAAACCTCCACAGTCAGGCCGACCTCCTGGAACTCGAGCTCGGCCTGGAGCCACCGGTTTGTCCCCTTCCCGGTTCTCAGGACCTGCATTGACACTCGGATCTTCCCCGGCAGCCGCAGCCCCCGCCGGCCCGGCCAGCCGGGTCCGCACCCCTGGGCAACGCCTGGAGCGTTTGGACTTTGTCGTTTTTTTCAAAGACTCATCTCTGCCAACTGCCGTGGGCTTCAGCGGGGGTGTCTGCTCCCCGCCTCCTGGGTGTCCTGCCCAGGCACATCGGAGGGTCAGCCTGGGTCTTGAGCCCCTACTGGTAGGTGCACTCTGAAGGCGCCCTCCGCAGCCGCCCAGGCCCACCCCTGCAGCCACCACACAGCTGCCAACAGCCCGCTCCCCGTCAACCCCCAGCCCCTCCGCATACATCTGCCGGGGGTGCTTTTTTGACTTCCCCCGTTTTGGCCTATGGGGAAATGCTAAGGGGAAAACCTCCAGAGTCAGGCCGACCTCCTGGAACTCCAACCCGGCCTCGAGCCACCGGTTTGTCCCCTTCCCGGTTCTCACGACATGCATCGACACTCGGCTCAGCCCCGGCAGCCGCAGCCCCCGCCGGCCCGGCCAGCCGGGGTCAACCGCCCTGGCCGGCGCCTGGAGCGTTTGGACTTTGTCATTTTTTCTCCAAGACTCGATTCTGGCACATGCCATGGACTTCAGCGGGGGCTGTTCCCCGCCTCCCGGGTGTCCTGCCCGGGCACATCGGAGGCTCAGGCAATGTCTTCAACCACCGCTGGCAGGTGCACTCAGGGGGCCCTCCGCAGCCGCCCAGGCCCACCCCTGCAGCCAGCACACGGCTGCCAGCAGCCACCACGCAGCTGCCAACAGCCCGCTCTCCGTCACCCCCCAGCCCCTTCTGCATACATCTGCTGGGGGTGCTTTTTTGACTTCCCCCCTTTTGGCCTATGGGGAAAAGCTAAGGGGAAAACCTCCAGAGTCAGGCCGACCTCCTGGAACTCCCACCCGGCCTGGAGCCACAGGTTTGTCCCCTTCCCGGTTCTCAGGACATGCATTGACACCCAGACCTTCCCCGGCAGCCGCAGCTCCCGCCGGCCCGGCCAGCCGGGTCCGCCCCCCTGGCCAGCGCCTGGAGCGTTTGGACTTTGTCGTTTTTTTCAAAGACTCATCTCTGCCAACTGCCGTGGGCTTCAGCGGGGGCTGCTCCCCGCCTCCTGGGTGTCCTGCCCGGGCACATCGGAGGCTCAGGCAATGTCTTGAGCCACCGCTGGCAGGTGCACTCAGGGGGCCCTCCGCAGCCGCCCAGGCCCACCCCTGCAGCCAGCACACGGCTGCCAGCAGCCACCACACAGCTGCCAACAGCCCGCTCTCCGTCACCCCCCAGCCCCTTCTGCATACATCTGCCGGGGGTGCTTTTTTGACTTCCCCCCTTTTGGCCTATGGGAAAAAGCTAAGGGGAAAACCTCCAGAGTCAGGCCGACCTCCTGGAACTCCAACCCGGCCTGGAGCCACCGGTTTGTCCCCTTCCCGGTTCTCACGACATGCATCAACACTCGGCTCAGCCCCGGCAGCCGCAGCCCCCGCCGGCCCGGCCAGCCCGGTCCGCATCCCTGGCCAGCGCCTGGAGCGTTTGGACTTTGTCATTTTTTCTCAAAGACCCGTCTCTGCCAACTGACGTGGGCTTCAGCGGGGGCTGCTCCCCGCCTCCTGGGTGTCCTGCCCGGGCACATCGGAGGCTCAGCCTGGGTCATCAGCCCCTACTGCTAGGTGCACTCTGAAGGGGCCCTCCGCAGCCGCCCCGGGCCACCCCTGCAGCCAGCACACGGCTGCCAGCAGCCACCGCACAGCTGCCAACAGCCCGCTCCCCGTCACCCCCCAGCCCCTTCTGCATACATCTGCCGGGGGTGCTTTTTTGACTTCCCCCCTTTTGGCCTATGGGGAAAAGCCAGGGGGAAAACCTCCACAGTCAGGCCGACCTCCTGGAACTCGAGCTCGGCCTGGAGCCACCGGTTTGTCCCCTTCCCGGTTCTCAGGACCTGCATTGACACTCGGATCTTCCCCGGCAGCCGCAGCCCCCGCCGGCCCGGCCAGCCGGGTCCGCACCCCTGGGCAACGCCTGGAGCGTTTGGACTTTGTCGTTTTTTTCAAAGACTCATCTCTGCCAACTGCCGTGGGCTTCAGCGGGGGTGTCTGCTCCCCGCCTCCTGGGTGTCCTGCCCAGGCACATCGGAGGGTCAGCCTGGGTCTTGAGCCCCTACTGGTAGGTGCACTCTGAAGGCGCCCTCCGCAGCCGCCCAGGCCCACCCCTGCAGCCACCACACAGCTGCCAACAGCCCGCTCCCCGTCAACCCCCAGCCCCTCCGCATACATCTGCCGGGGGTGCTTTTTTGACTTCCCCCGTTTTGGCCTATGGGGAAATGCTAAGGGGAAAACCTCCAGAGTCAGGCCGACCTCCTGGAACTCCAACCCGGCCTCGAGCCACCGGTTTGTCCCCTTCCCGGTTCTCACGACATGCATCGACACTCGGCTCAGCCCCGGCAGCCGCAGCCCCCGCCGGCCCGGCCAGCCGGGGTCAACCGCCCTGGCCGGCGCCTGGAGCGTTTGGACTTTGTCATTTTTTCTCCAAGACTCGATTCTGGCACATGCCATGGACTTCAGCGGGGGCTGTTCCCCGCCTCCCGGGTGTCCTGCCCGGGCACATCGGAGGCTCAGGCAATGTCTTCAACCACCGCTGGCAGGTGCACTCAGGGGGCCCTCCGCAGCCGCCCAGGCCCACCCCTGCAGCCAGCACACGGCTGCCAGCAGCCACCACGCAGCTGCCAACAGCCCGCTCTCCGTCACCCCCCAGCCCCTTCTGCATACATCTGCTGGGGGTGCTTTTTTGACTTCCCCCCTTTTGGCCTATGGGGAAATGCTAAGGGGAAAACCTCCAGAGTCAGGCCGACCTCCTGGAACTCCAGCCCGGCCTCGAGCCACCGGTTTGTCCCCTTCCCGGTTCTCAGGACATGCATAGGCACTCGGCTCAGCCCCGGCAGCCGCAGCTCCCGCCGGCCCGGCCAGCCCGGTCCGCACCCCTGGCCGGCACGCCTGGAGCGTTTGGACTTTGTCATTTTTTCTCAAAGACCCATCTCTGCCAACTGCCGTGGGCTTCAGCGGGGGCTGCTGCCCGCCTCCTGGGTGTTCAGCCCGGGCACATCGGAGGCTCAGCCTGGGTCTTGAGCCCCTACTGGTAGGTGCACTCTGAAGGGGCCCTCCGCAGCCGCCCAGGCCCACCCCTGCAGCCAGCACACGGCTGCCAGCAGCCACCACACAGCTGCCAACAGCCCGCTCTCCGTCACCCCCCAGCCCAACTCTGCATACATCTGGCGGGGGTGCTTTTTTGACTTCCCCCCTTTTGGCCTATGGGGAAATGCTAAGGGGAAAACCTCCAGAGTCAGGCCGACCTCCTGGAACTCCAACCCGGCCTGGAGCCACCGGTTTGTCCCCTTCCCGGTTCTCACGTCATGCATCGACACTCGGCTCAGCCCCGGCAGCCGCAGCCCCCGCCGGCCCGGCCAGCCGGGGTCAACCGCCCTGGCCCGCGCCTGGAGCGTTTGGACTTTGTCATTTTTTTCCCCCAAGACTCGCCTCTGCCAACTGCCATGGACTTCAGCGGGGGGTGCTCCCCGCCTCCTGGGTGTCTTGCCTGGGCACATCGGAGGCTCAGGCAATGTCTTGAGCCACCGCTGGTAGGTGCGCTTTGGGGGCCCTCGGCAGCCGCCCAGGCCCACCCCTGCAGCCAGCACACGGCTGCCAGCAGCCACCACACAGCTGCCAACAGCCCGCTCTCCGTCACCCCCCAGCCCCTCCTGCATACATCTGCTGGGGGTGCTTTTTTGACTTCCCCCCTTTTGGCCTATGGGGAAAAGCTAAGGGGAAAACCTCCAGAGTCAGGCCGACCTACTGGAACTCCCACCCGGCCTGGAGCCACAGGTTTGTCCCCTTCCCGGTTCTCACGACATGCATCAACACTCGGCTCAGCCCCGGCAGCCGCAGCTCCCGCCGGCCCGGCCAGCCCGGTCCGCACCCCTGGCCTGCACGCCTGGAGCGTTTGGACTTTGTCGTTTTTTCTCCAAGACTCGCCTCTGGCACATGCCATGGACTTCAGCGGGGGCTGCTCCCCGCCTCCTGGGTGTCCTGCCCGGGCACATCGGAGGCTCAGCCTGGGTCTTGAGCTACTGCTGGTAGGTGCGCTTCGGGGGCCCTCGGCAGCCGCCCAGGCCCACCCCTGCAGCCAGCACACGGCTGCCAGCAGCCACCACACAGCTGCCAACAGCCCGCTCTCCGTCACCCCCCAGCCCCTCCTGCATACATCTGCTGGGGGTGCTTTTTTGACTTCCCCCCTTTTGGCCTATGGGGAAATGCTAAGGGGAAAACCTCCAGAGTCAGGCCGACCTCCTGGAACTCCAACCCGGCCTGGAGCCACCGGTTTGTCCCCTTCCCGGTTCTCACGACATGCATCAACACTCGGCTCAGCCCCGGCAGCCGCAGCCCCCGCCGGCCCGGCCAGCCCGGTCCGCATCCCTGGCCAGCGCCTGGAGCGTTTGGACTTTGTCATTTTTTCTCAAAGACCCGTCTCTGCCAACTGACGTGGGCTTCAGCGGGGGCTGCTCCCCGCCTCCTGGGTGTCCTGCCCGGGCACATCGGAGGCTCAGCCTGGGTCATCAGCCCCTACTGCTAGGTGCACTCTGAAGGGGCCCTCCGCAGCCGCCCCGGGCCACCCCTGCAGCCAGCACACGGCTGCCAGCAGCCACCGCACAGCTGCCAACAGCCCGCTCCCCGTCACCCCCCAGCCCCTTCTGCATACATCTGCCGGGGGTGCTTTTTTGACTTCCCCCCTTTTGGCCTATGGGGAAAAGCCAGGGGGAAAACCTCCACAGTCAGGCCGACCTCCTGGAACTCGAGCTCGGCCTGGAGCCACCGGTTTGTCCCCTTCCCGGTTCTCAGGACCTGCATTGACACTCGGATCTTCCCCGGCAGCCGCAGCCCCCGCCGGCCCGGCCAGCCGGGTCCGCACCCCTGGGCAACGCCTGGAGCGTTTGGACTTTGTCGTTTTTTTCAAAGACTCATCTCTGCCAACTGCCGTGGGCTTCAGCGGGGGTGTCTGCTCCCCGCCTCCTGGGTGTCCTGCCCGGGCACATCGGAGGGTCAGCCTGGGTCTTGAGCCCCTACTGGTAGGTGCACTCTGAAGGCGCCCTCCGCAGCCGCCCAGGCCCACCCCTGCAGCCACCACACAGCTGCCAACAGCCCGCTCCCCGTCAACCCCCAGCCCCTCCGCATACATCTGCCGGGGGTGCTTTTTTGACTTCCCCCGTTTTGGCCTATGGGGAAATGCTAAGGGGAAAACCTCCAGAGTCAGGCCGACCTCCTGGAACTCCAACCCGGCCTCGAGCCACCGGTTTGTCCCCTTCCCGGTTCTCACGACATGCATCGACACTCGGCTCAGCCCCGGCAGCCGCAGCCCCCGCCGGCCCGGCCAGCCGGGGTCAACCGCCCTGGCCGGCGCCTGGAGCGTTTGGACTTTGTCATTTTTTCTCCAAGACTCGATTCTGGCACATGCCATGGACTTCAGCGGGGGCTGTTCCCCGCCTCCCGGGTGTCCTGCCCGGGCACATCGGAGGCTCAGGCAATGTCTTCAACCACCGCTGGCAGGTGCACTCAGGGGGCCCTCCGCAGCCGCCCAGGCCCACCCCTGCAGCCAGCACACGGCTGCCAGCAGCCACCACGCAGCTGCCAACAGCCCGCTCTCCGTCACCCCCCAGCCCCTTCTGCATACATCTGCTGGGGGTGCTTTTTTGACTTCCCCCCTTTTGGCCTATGGGGAAATGCTAAGGGGAAAACCTCCAGAGTCAGGCCGACCTCCTGGAACTCCAGCCCGGCCTCGAGCCACCGGTTTGTCCCCTTCCCGGTTCTCAGGACATGCATAGGCACTCGGCTCAGCCCCGGCAGCCGCAGCTCCCGCCGGCCCGGCCAGCCCGGTCCGCACCCCTGGCCGGCACGCCTGGAGCGTTTGGACTTTGTCATTTTTTCTCAAAGACCCATCTCTGCCAACTGCCGTGGGCTTCAGCGGGGGCTGCTGCCCGCCTCCTGGGTGTTCAGCCCGGGCACATCGGAGGCTCAGCCTGGGTCTTGAGCCCCTACTGGTAGGTGCACTCTGAAGGGGCCCTCCGCAGCCGCCCAGGCCCACCCCTGCAGCCAGCACACGGCTGCCAGCAGCCACCACACAGCTGCCAACAGCCCGCTCTCCGTCACCCCCCAGCCCAACTCTGCATACATCTGGCGGGGGTGCTTTTTTGACTTCCCCCCTTTTGGCCTATGGGGAAATGCTAAGGGGAAAACCTCCAGAGTCAGGCCGACCTCCTGGAACTCCAACCCGGCCTGGAGCCACCGGTTTGTCCCCTTCCCGGTTCTCACGTCATGCATCGACACTCGGCTCAGCCCCGGCAGCCGCAGCCCCCGCCGGCCCGGCCAGCCGGGGTCAACCGCCCTGGCCCGCGCCTGGAGCGTTTGGACTTTGTCATTTTTTTCCCCCAAGACTCGCCTCTGCCAACTGCCATGGACTTCAGCGGGGGGTGCTCCCCGCCTCCTGGGTGTCTTGCCTGGGCACATCGGAGGCTCAGGCAATGTCTTGAGCCACCGCTGGTAGGTGCGCTTTGGGGGCCCTCGGCAGCCGCCCAGGCCCACCCCTGCAGCCAGCACACGGCTGCCAGCAGCCACCACACAGCTGCCAACAGCCCGCTCTCCGTCACCCCCCAGCCCCTCCTGCATACATCTGCTGGGGGTGCTTTTTTGACTTCCCCCCTTTTGGCCTATGGGGAAAAGCTAAGGGGAAAACCTCCAGAGTCAGGCCGACCTACTGGAACTCCCACCCGGCCTGGAGCCACAGGTTTGTCCCCTTCCCGGTTCTCACGACATGCATCAACACTCGGCTCAGCCCCGGCAGCCGCAGCTCCCGCCGGCCCGGCCAGCCCGGTCCGCACCCCTGGCCTGCACGCCTGGAGCGTTTGGACTTTGTCGTTTTTTCTCCAAGACTCGCCTCTGGCACATGCCATGGACTTCAGCGGGGGCTGCTCCCCGCCTCCTGGGTGTCCTGCCCGGGCACATCGGAGGCTCAGCCTGGGTCTTGAGCTACTGCTGGTAGGTGCGCTTCGGGGGCCCTCGGCAGCCGCCCAGGCCCACCCCTGCAGCCAGCACACGGCTGCCAGCAGCCACCACACAGCTGCCAACAGCCCGCTCTCCGTCACCCCCCAGCCCCTCCTGCATACATCTGCTGGGGGTGCTTTTTTGACTTCCCCCCTTTTGGCCTATGGGGAAATGCTAAGGGGAAAACCTCCAGAGTCAGGCCGACCTCCTGGAACTCCAACCCGGCCTGGAGCCACCGGTTTGTCCCCTTCCCGGTTCTCACGACATGCATCAACACTCGGCTCAGCCCCGGCAGCCGCAGCCCCCGCCGGCCCGGCCAGCCCGGTCCGCATCCCTGGCCAGCGCCTGGAGCGTTTGGACTTTGTCATTTTTTCTCAAAGACCCGTCTCTGCCAACTGACGTGGGCTTCAGCGGGGGCTGCTCCCCGCCTCCTGGGTGTCCTGCCCGGGCACATCGGAGGCTCAGCCTGGGTCATCAGCCCCTACTGCTAGGTGCACTCTGAAGGGGCCCTCCGCAGCCGCCCCGGGCCACCCCTGCAGCCAGCACACGGCTGCCAGCAGCCACCGCACAGCTGCCAACAGCCCGCTCCCCGTCACCCCCCAGCCCCTTCTGCATACATCTGCCGGGGGTGCTTTTTTGACTTCCCCCCTTTTGGCCTATGGGGAAAAGCCAGGGGGAAAACCTCCACAGTCAGGCCGACCTCCTGGAACTCGAGCTCGGCCTGGAGCCACCGGTTTGTCCCCTTCCCGGTTCTCAGGACCTGCATTGACACTCGGATCTTCCCCGGCAGCCGCAGCCCCCGCCGGCCCGGCCAGCCGGGTCCGCACCCCTGGGCAACGCCTGGAGCGTTTGGACTTTGTCGTTTTTTTCAAAGACTCATCTCTGCCAACTGCCGTGGGCTTCAGCGGGGGTGTCTGCTCCCCGCCTCCTGGGTGTCCTGCCCGGGCACATCGGAGGGTCAGCCTGGGTCTTGAGCCCCTACTGGTAGGTGCACTCTGAAGGCGCCCTCCGCAGCCGCCCAGGCCCACCCCTGCAGCCACCACACAGCTGCCAACAGCCCGCTCCCCGTCAACCCCCAGCCCCTCCGCATACATCTGCCGGGGGTGCTTTTTTGACTTCCCCCGTTTTGGCCTATGGGGAAATGCTAAGGGGAAAACCTCCAGAGTCAGGCCGACCTCCTGGAACTCCAACCCGGCCTCGAGCCACCGGTTTGTCCCCTTCCCGGTTCTCACGACATGCATCGACACTCGGCTCAGCCCCGGCAGCCGCAGCCCCCGCCGGCCCGGCCAGCCGGGGTCAACCGCCCTGGCCGGCGCCTGGAGCGTTTGGACTTTGTCATTTTTTCTCCAAGACTCGATTCTGGCACATGCCATGGACTTCAGCGGGGGCTGTTCCCCGCCTCCCGGGTGTCCTGCCCGGGCACATCGGAGGCTCAGGCAATGTCTTCAACCACCGCTGGCAGGTGCACTCAGGGGGCCCTCCGCAGCCGCCCAGGCCCACCCCTGCAGCCAGCACACGGCTGCCAGCAGCCACCACGCAGCTGCCAACAGCCCGCTCTCCGTCACCCCCCAGCCCCTTCTGCATACATCTGCTGGGGGTGCTTTTTTGACTTCCCCCCTTTTGGCCTATGGGGAAATGCTAAGGGGAAAACCTCCAGAGTCAGGCCGACCTCCTGGAACTCCAGCCCGGCCTCGAGCCACCGGTTTGTCCCCTTCCCGGTTCTCAGGACATGCATAGGCACTCGGCTCAGCCCCGGCAGCCGCAGCTCCCGCCGGCCCGGCCAGCCCGGTCCGCACCCCTGGCCGGCACGCCTGGAGCGTTTGGACTTTGTCATTTTTTCTCAAAGACCCATCTCTGCCAACTGCCGTGGGCTTCAGCGGGGGCTGCTGCCCGCCTCCTGGGTGTTCAGCCCGGGCACATCGGAGGCTCAGCCTGGGTCTTGAGCCCCTACTGGTAGGTGCACTCTGAAGGGGCCCTCCGCAGCCGCCCAGGCCCACCCCTGCAGCCAGCACACGGCTGCCAGCAGCCACCACACAGCTGCCAACAGCCCGCTCTCCGTCA
Organism: Eleutherodactylus coqui; assembly: GCF_035609145.1. Classification (NCBI taxonomy): domain Eukaryota; kingdom Metazoa; phylum Chordata; class Amphibia; order Anura; family Eleutherodactylidae; genus Eleutherodactylus; species Eleutherodactylus coqui. The sequence goes on along the minus strand of NW_027101953.1, from coordinate 49,767 downwards.
CCCCCCAGCCCAACTCTGCATACATCTGGCGGGGGTGCTTTTTTGACTTCCCCCCTTTTGGCCTATGGGGAAATGCTAAGGGGAAAACCTCCAGAGTCAGGCCGACCTCCTGGAACTCCAACCCGGCCTGGAGCCACCGGTTTGTCCCCTTCCCGGTTCTCACGTCATGCATCGACACTCGGCTCAGCCCCGGCAGCCGCAGCCCCCGCCGGCCCGGCCAGCCGGGGTCAACCGCCCTGGCCCGCGCCTGGAGCGTTTGGACTTTGTCATTTTTTTCCCCCAAGACTCGCCTCTGCCAACTGCCATGGACTTCAGCGGGGGGTGCTCCCCGCCTCCTGGGTGTCTTGCCTGGGCACATCGGAGGCTCAGGCAATGTCTTGAGCCACCGCTGGTAGGTGCGCTTTGGGGGCCCTCGGCAGCCGCCCAGGCCCACCCCTGCAGCCAGCACACGGCTGCCAGCAGCCACCACACAGCTGCCAACAGCCCGCTCTCCGTCACCCCCCAGCCCCTCCTGCATACATCTGCTGGGGGTGCTTTTTTGACTTCCCCCCTTTTGGCCTATGGGGAAAAGCTAAGGGGAAAACCTCCAGAGTCAGGCCGACCTACTGGAACTCCCACCCGGCCTGGAGCCACAGGTTTGTCCCCTTCCCGGTTCTCACGACATGCATCAACACTCGGCTCAGCCCCGGCAGCCGCAGCTCCCGCCGGCCCGGCCAGCCCGGTCCGCACCCCTGGCCTGCACGCCTGGAGCGTTTGGACTTTGTCGTTTTTTCTCCAAGACTCGCCTCTGGCACATGCCATGGACTTCAGCGGGGGCTGCTCCCCGCCTCCTGGGTGTCCTGCCCGGGCACATCGGAGGCTCAGCCTGGGTCTTGAGCTACTGCTGGTAGGTGCGCTTCGGGGGCCCTCGGCAGCCGCCCAGGCCCACCCCTGCAGCCAGCACACGGCTGCCAGCAGCCACCACACAGCTGCCAACAGCCCGCTCTCCGTCACCCCCCAGCCCCTCCTGCATACATCTGCTGGGGGTGCTTTTTTGACTTCCCCCCTTTTGGCCTATGGGGAAATGCTAAGGGGAAAACCTCCAGAGTCAGGCCGACCTCCTGGAACTCCAACCCGGCCTGGAGCCACCGGTTTGTCCCCTTCCCGGTTCTCACGACATGCATCAACACTCGGCTCAGCCCCGGCAGCCGCAGCCCCCGCCGGCCCGGCCAGCCCGGTCCGCATCCCTGGCCAGCGCCTGGAGCGTTTGGACTTTGTCATTTTTTCTCAAAGACCCGTCTCTGCCAACTGACGTGGGCTTCAGCGGGGGCTGCTCCCCGCCTCCTGGGTGTCCTGCCCGGGCACATCGGAGGCTCAGCCTGGGTCATCAGCCCCTACTGCTAGGTGCACTCTGAAGGGGCCCTCCGCAGCCGCCCCGGGCCACCCCTGCAGCCAGCACACGGCTGCCAGCAGCCACCGCACAGCTGCCAACAGCCCGCTCCCCGTCACCCCCCAGCCCCTTCTGCATACATCTGCCGGGGGTGCTTTTTTGACTTCCCCCCTTTTGGCCTATGGGGAAAAGCCAGGGGGAAAACCTCCACAGTCAGGCCGACCTCCTGGAACTCGAGCTCGGCCTGGAGCCACCGGTTTGTCCCCTTCCCGGTTCTCAGGACCTGCATTGACACTCGGATCTTCCCCGGCAGCCGCAGCCCCCGCCGGCCCGGCCAGCCGGGTCCGCACCCCTGGGCAACGCCTGGAGCGTTTGGACTTTGTCGTTTTTTTCAAAGACTCATCTCTGCCAACTGCCGTGGGCTTCAGCGGGGGTGTCTGCTCCCCGCCTCCTGGGTGTCCTGCCCGGGCACATCGGAGGGTCAGCCTGGGTCTTGAGCCCCTACTGGTAGGTGCACTCTGAAGGCGCCCTCCGCAGCCGCCCAGGCCCACCCCTGCAGCCACCACACAGCTGCCAACAGCCCGCTCCCCGTCAACCCCCAGCCCCTCCGCATACATCTGCCGGGGGTGCTTTTTTGACTTCCCCCGTTTTGGCCTATGGGGAAATGCTAAGGGGAAAACCTCCAGAGTCAGGCCGACCTCCTGGAACTCCAACCCGGCCTCGAGCCACCGGTTTGTCCCCTTCCCGGTTCTCACGACATGCATCGACACTCGGCTCAGCCCCGGCAGCCGCAGCCCCCGCCGGCCCGGCCAGCCGGGGTCAACCGCCCTGGCCGGCGCCTGGAGCGTTTGGACTTTGTCATTTTTTCTCCAAGACTCGATTCTGGCACATGCCATGGACTTCAGCGGGGGCTGTTCCCCGCCTCCCGGGTGTCCTGCCCGGGCACATCGGAGGCTCAGGCAATGTCTTCAACCACCGCTGGCAGGTGCACTCAGGGGGCCCTCCGCAGCCGCCCAGGCCCACCCCTGCAGCCAGCACACGGCTGCCAGCAGCCACCACGCAGCTGCCAACAGCCCGCTCTCCGTCACCCCCCAGCCCCTTCTGCATACATCTGCTGGGGGTGCTTTTTTGACTTCCCCCCTTTTGGCCTATGGGGAAAAGCTAAGGGGAAAACCTCCAGAGTCAGGCCGACCTCCTGGAACTCCCACCCGGCCTGGAGCCACAGGTTTGTCCCCTTCCCGGTTCTCAGGACATGCATTGACACCCAGACCTTCCCCGGCAGCCGCAGCTCCCGCCGGCCCGGCCAGCCGGGTCCGCCCCCCTGGCCAGCGCCTGGAGCGTTTGGACTTTGTCGTTTTTTTCAAAGACTCATCTCTGCCAACTGCCGTGGGCTTCAGCGGGGGCTGCTCCCCGCCTCCTGGGTGTCCTGCCCGGGCACATCGGAGGCTCAGGCAATGTCTTGAGCCACCGCTGGCAGGTGCACTCAGGGGGCCCTCCGCAGCCGCCCAGGCCCACCCCTGCAGCCAGCACACGGCTGCCAGCAGCCACCACACAGCTGCCAACAGCCCGCTCTCCGTCACCCCCCAGCCCCTTCTGCATACATCTGCCGGGGGTGCTTTTTTGACTTCCCCCCTTTTGGCCTATGGGAAAAAGCTAAGGGGAAAACCTCCAGAGTCAGGCCGACCTCCTGGAACTCCAACCCGGCCTGGAGCCACCGGTTTGTCCCCTTCCCGGTTCTCACGACATGCATCAACACTCGGCTCAGCCCCGGCAGCCGCAGCCCCCGCCGGCCCGGCCAGCCCGGTCCGCATCCCTGGCCAGCGCCTGGAGCGTTTGGACTTTGTCATTTTTTCTCAAAGACCCGTCTCTGCCAACTGACGTGGGCTTCAGCGGGGGCTGCTCCCCGCCTCCTGGGTGTCCTGCCCGGGCACATCGGAGGCTCAGCCTGGGTCATCAGCCCCTACTGCTAGGTGCACTCTGAAGGGGCCCTCCGCAGCCGCCCCGGGCCACCCCTGCAGCCAGCACACGGCTGCCAGCAGCCACCGCACAGCTGCCAACAGCCCGCTCCCCGTCACCCCCCAGCCCCTTCTGCATACATCTGCCGGGGGTGCTTTTTTGACTTCCCCCCTTTTGGCCTATGGGGAAAAGCCAGGGGGAAAACCTCCACAGTCAGGCCGACCTCCTGGAACTCGAGCTCGGCCTGGAGCCACCGGTTTGTCCCCTTCCCGGTTCTCAGGACCTGCATTGACACTCGGATCTTCCCCGGCAGCCGCAGCCCCCGCCGGCCCGGCCAGCCGGGTCCGCACCCCTGGGCAACGCCTGGAGCGTTTGGACTTTGTCGTTTTTTTCAAAGACTCATCTCTGCCAACTGCCGTGGGCTTCAGCGGGGGTGTCTGCTCCCCGCCTCCTGGGTGTCCTGCCCGGGCACATCGGAGGGTCAGCCTGGGTCTTGAGCCCCTACTGGTAGGTGCACTCTGCAGGCGCCCTCCGCAGCCGCCCAGGCCCACCCCTGCAGCCACCACACAGCTGCCAACAGCCCGCTCCCCGTCAACCCCCAGCCCCTCCGCATACATCTGCCGGGGGTGCTTTTTTGACTTCCCCCGTTTTGGCCTATGGGGAAATGCTAAGGGGAAAACCTCCAGAGTCAGGCCGACCTCCTGGAACTCCAACCCGGCCTCGAGCCACCGGTTTGTCCCCTTCCCGGTTCTCACGACATGCATCGACACTCGGCTCAGCCCCGGCAGCCGCAGCCCCCGCCGGCCCGGCCAGCCGGGGTCAACCGCCCTGGCCGGCGCCTGGAGCGTTTGGACTTTGTCATTTTTTCTCCAAGACTCGATTCTGGCACATGCCATGGACTTCAGCGGGGGCTGTTCCCCGCCTCCCGGGTGTCCTGCCCGGGCACATCGGAGGCTCAGGCAATGTCTTCAACCACCGCTGGCAGGTGCACTCAGGGGGCCCTCCGCAGCCGCCCAGGCCCACCCCTGCAGCCAGCACACGGCTGCCAGCAGCCACCACGCAGCTGCCAACAGCCCGCTCTCCGTCACCCCCCAGCCCCTTCTGCATACATCTGCTGGGGGTGCTTTTTTGACTTCCCCCCTTTTGGCCTATGGGGAAATGCTAAGGGGAAAACCTCCAGAGTCAGGCCGACCTCCTGGAACTCCAGCCCGGCCTCGAGCCACCGGTTTGTCCCCTTCCCGGTTCTCAGGACATGCATAGGCACTCGGCTCAGCCCCGGCAGCCGCAGCTCCCGCCGGCCCGGCCAGCCCGGTCCGCACCCCTGGCCGGCACGCCTGGAGCGTTTGGACTTTGTCATTTTTTCTCAAAGACCCATCTCTGCCAACTGCCGTGGGCTTCAGCGGGGGCTGCTGCCCGCCTCCTGGGTGTTCAGCCCGGGCACATCGGAGGCTCAGCCTGGGTCTTGAGCCCCTACTGGTAGGTGCACTCTGAAGGGGCCCTCCGCAGCCGCCCAGGCCCACCCCTGCAGCCAGCACACGGCTGCCAGCAGCCACCACACAGCTGCCAACAGCCCGCTCTCCGTCACCCCCCAGCCCAACTCTGCATACATCTGGCGGGGGTGCTTTTTTGACTTCCCCCCTTTTGGCCTATGGGGAAATGCTAAGGGGAAAACCTCCAGAGTCAGGCCGACCTCCTGGAACTCCAACCCGGCCTGGAGCCACCGGTTTGTCCCCTTCCCGGTTCTCACGTCATGCATCGACACTCGGCTCAGCCCCGGCAGCCGCAGCCCCCGCCGGCCCGGCCAGCCGGGGTCAACCGCCCTGGCCCGCGCCTGGAGCGTTTGGACTTTGTCATTTTTTTCCCCCAAGACTCGCCTCTGCCAACTGCCATGGACTTCAGCGGGGGGTGCTCCCCGCCTCCTGGGTGTCTTGCCTGGGCACATCGGAGGCTCAGGCAATGTCTTGAGCCACCGCTGGTAGGTGCGCTTTGGGGGCCCTCGGCAGCCGCCCAGGCCCACCCCTGCAGCCAGCACACGGCTGCCAGCAGCCACCACACAGCTGCCAACAGCCCGCTCTCCGTCACCCCCCAGCCCCTCCTGCATACATCTGCTGGGGGTGCTTTTTTGACTTCCCCCCTTTTGGCCTATGGGGAAAAGCTAAGGGGAAAACCTCCAGAGTCAGGCCGACCTACTGGAACTCCCACCCGGCCTGGAGCCACAGGTTTGTCCCCTTCCCGGTTCTCACGACATGCATCAACACTCGGCTCAGCCCCGGCAGCCGCAGCTCCCGCCGGCCCGGCCAGCCCGGTCCGCACCCCTGGCCTGCACGCCTGGAGCGTTTGGACTTTGTCGTTTTTTCTCCAAGACTCGCCTCTGGCACATGCCATGGACTTCAGCGGGGGCTGCTCCCCGCCTCCTGGGTGTCCTGCCCGGGCACATCGGAGGCTCAGCCTGGGTCTTGAGCTACTGCTGGTAGGTGCGCTTCGGGGGCCCTCGGCAGCCGCCCAGGCCCACCCCTGCAGCCAGCACACGGCTGCCAGCAGCCACCACACAGCTGCCAACAGCCCGCTCTCCGTCACCCCCCAGCCCCTCCTGCATACATCTGCTGGGGGTGCTTTTTTGACTTCCCCCCTTTTGGCCTATGGGGAAATGCTAAGGGGAAAACCTCCAGAGTCAGGCCGACCTCCTGGAACTCCAACCCGGCCTGGAGCCACCGGTTTGTCCCCTTCCCGGTTCTCACGACATGCATCAACACTCGGCTCAGCCCCGGCAGCCGCAGCCCCCGCCGGCCCGGCCAGCCCGGTCCGCATCCCTGGCCAGCGCCTGGAGCGTTTGGACTTTGTCATTTTTTCTCAAAGACCCGTCTCTGCCAACTGACGTGGGCTTCAGCGGGGGCTGCTCCCCGCCTCCTGGGTGTCCTGCCCGGGCACATCGGAGGCTCAGCCTGGGTCATCAGCCCCTACTGCTAGGTGCACTCTGAAGGGGCCCTCCGCAGCCGCCCCGGGCCACCCCTGCAGCCAGCACACGGCTGCCAGCAGCCACCGCACAGCTGCCAACAGCCCGCTCCCCGTCACCCCCCAGCCCCTTCTGCATACATCTGCCGGGGGTGCTTTTTTGACTTCCCCCCTTTTGGCCTATGGGGAAAAGCCAGGGGGAAAACCTCCACAGTCAGGCCGACCTCCTGGAACTCGAGCTCGGCCTGGAGCCACCGGTTTGTCCCCTTCCCGGTTCTCAGGACCTGCATTGACACTCGGATCTTCCCCGGCAGCCGCAGCCCCCGCCGGCCCGGCCAGCCGGGTCCGCACCCCTGGGCAACGCCTGGAGCGTTTGGACTTTGTCGTTTTTTTCAAAGACTCATCTCTGCCAACTGCCGTGGGCTTCAGCGGGGGTGTCTGCTCCCCGCCTCCTGGGTGTCCTGCCCGGGCACATCGGAGGGTCAGCCTGGGTCTTGAGCCCCTACTGGTAGGTGCACTCTGAAGGCGCCCTCCGCAGCCGCCCAGGCCCACCCCTGCAGCCACCACACAGCTGCCAACAGCCCGCTCCCCGTCAACCCCCAGCCCCTCCGCATACATCTGCCGGGGGTGCTTTTTTGACTTCCCCCGTTTTGGCCTATGGGGAAATGCTAAGGGGAAAACCTCCAGAGTCAGGCCGACCTCCTGGAACTCCAACCCGGCCTCGAGCCACCGGTTTGTCCCCTTCCCGGTTCTCACGACATGCATCGACACTCGGCTCAGCCCCGGCAGCCGCAGCCCCCGCCGGCCCGGCCAGCCGGGGTCAACCGCCCTGGCCGGCGCCTGGAGCGTTTGGACTTTGTCATTTTTTCTCCAAGACTCGATTCTGGCACATGCCATGGACTTCAGCGGGGGCTGTTCCCCGCCTCCCGGGTGTCCTGCCCGGGCACATCGGAGGCTCAGGCAATGTCTTCAACCACCGCTGGCAGGTGCACTCAGGGGGCCCTCCGCAGCCGCCCAGGCCCACCCCTGCAGCCAGCACACGGCTGCCAGCAGCCACCACGCAGCTGCCAACAGCCCGCTCTCCGTCACCCCCCAGCCCCTTCTGCATACATCTGCTGGGGGTGCTTTTTTGACTTCCCCCCTTTTGGCCTATGGGGAAAAGCTAAGGGGAAAACCTCCAGAGTCAGGCCGACCTCCTGGAACTCCCACCCGGCCTGGAGCCACAGGTTTGTCCCCTTCCCGGTTCTCAGGACATGCATTGACACCCAGACCTTCCCCGGCAGCCGCAGCTCCCGCCGGCCCGGCCAGCCGGGTCCGCCCCCCTGGCCAGCGCCTGGAGCGTTTGGACTTTGTCGTTTTTTTCAAAGACTCATCTCTGCCAACTGCCGTGGGCTTCAGCGGGGGCTGCTCCCCGCCTCCTGGGTGTCCTGCCCGGGCACATCGGAGGCTCAGGCAATGTCTTGAGCCACCGCTGGCAGGTGCACTCAGGGGGCCCTCCGCAGCCGCCCAGGCCCACCCCTGCAGCCAGCACACGGCTGCCAGCAGCCACCACACAGCTGCCAACAGCCCGCTCTCCGTCACCCCCCAGCCCCTTCTGCATACATCTGCCGGGGGTGCTTTTTTGACTTCCCCCCTTTTGGCCTATGGGAAAAAGCTAAGGGGAAAACCTCCAGAGTCAGGCCGACCTCCTGGAACTCCAACCCGGCCTGGAGCCACCGGTTTGTCCCCTTCCCGGTTCTCACGACATGCATCAACACTCGGCTCAGCCCCGGCAGCCGCAGCCCCCGCCGGCCCGGCCAGCCCGGTCCGCATCCCTGGCCAGCGCCTGGAGCGTTTGGACTTTGTCATTTTTTCTCAAAGACCCGTCTCTGCCAACTGACGTGGGCTTCAGCGGGGGCTGCTCCCCGCCTCCTGGGTGTCCTGCCCGGGCACATCGGAGGCTCAGCCTGGGTCATCAGCCCCTACTGCTAGGTGCACTCTGAAGGGGCCCTCCGCAGCCGCCCCGGGCCACCCCTGCAGCCAGCACACGGCTGCCAGCAGCCACCGCACAGCTGCCAACAGCCCGCTCCCCGTCACCCCCCAGCCCCTTCTGCATACATCTGCCGGGGGTGCTTTTTTGACTTCCCCCCTTTTGGCCTATGGGGAAAAGCCAGGGGGAAAACCTCCACAGTCAGGCCGACCTCCTGGAACTCGAGCTCGGCCTGGAGCCACCGGTTTGTCCCCTTCCCGGTTCTCAGGACCTGCATTGACACTCGGATCTTCCCCGGCAGCCGCAGCCCCCGCCGGCCCGGCCAGCCGGGTCCGCACCCCTGGGCAACGCCTGGAGCGTTTGGACTTTGTCGTTTTTTTCAAAGACTCATCTCTGCCAACTGCCGTGGGCTTCAGCGGGGGTGTCTGCTCCCCGCCTCCTGGGTGTCCTGCCCGGGCACATCGGAGGGTCAGCCTGGGTCTTGAGCCCCTACTGGTAGGTGCACTCTGAAGGCGCCCTCCGCAGCCGCCCAGGCCCACCCCTGCAGCCACCACACAGCTGCCAACAGCCCGCTCCCCGTCAACCCCCAGCCCCTCCGCATACATCTGCCGGGGGTGCTTTTTTGACTTCCCCCGTTTTGGCCTATGGGGAAATGCTAAGGGGAAAACCTCCAGAGTCAGGCCGACCTCCTGGAACTCCAACCCGGCCTCGAGCCACCGGTTTGTCCCCTTCCCGGTTCTCACGACATGCATCGACACTCGGCTCAGCCCCGGCAGCCGCAGCCCCCGCCGGCCCGGCCAGCCGGGGTCAACCGCCCTGGCCGGCGCCTGGAGCGTTTGGACTTTGTCATTTTTTCTCCAAGACTCGATTCTGGCACATGCCATGGACTTCAGCGGGGGCTGTTCCCCGCCTCCCGGGTGTCCTGCCCGGGCACATCGGAGGCTCAGGCAATGTCTTCAACCACCGCTGGCAGGTGCACTCAGGGGGCCCTCCGCAGCCGCCCAGGCCCACCCCTGCAGCCAGCACACGGCTGCCAGCAGCCACCACGCAGCTGCCAACAGCCCGCTCTCCGTCACCCCCCAGCCCCTTCTGCATACATCTGCTGGGGGTGCTTTTTTGACTTCCCCCCTTTTGGCCTATGGGGAAATGCTAAGGGGAAAACCTCCAGAGTCAGGCCGACCTCCTGGAACTCCAGCCCGGCCTCGAGCCACCGGTTTGTCCCCTTCCCGGTTCTCAGGACATGCATAGGCACTCGGCTCAGCCCCGGCAGCCGCAGCTCCCGCCGGCCCGGCCAGCCCGGTCCGCACCCCTGGCCGGCACGCCTGGAGCGTTTGGACTTTGTCATTTTTTCTCAAAGACCCATCTCTGCCAACTGCCGTGGGCTTCAGCGGGGGCTGCTGCCCGCCTCCTGGGTGTTCAGCCCGGGCACATCGGAGGCTCAGCCTGGGTCTTGAGCCCCTACTGGTAGGTGCACTCTGAAGGGGCCCTCCGCAGCCGCCCAGGCCCACCCCTGCAGCCAGCACACGGCTGCCAGCAGCCACCACACAGCTGCCAACAGCCCGCTCTCCGTCACCCCCCAGCCCAACTCTGCATACATCTGGCGGGGGTGCTTTTTTGACTTCCCCCCTTTTGGCCTATGGGGAAATGCTAAGGGGAAAACCTCCAGAGTCAGGCCGACCTCCTGGAACTCCAACCCGGCCTGGAGCCACCGGTTTGTCCCCTTCCCGGTTCTCACGTCATGCATCGACACTCGGCTCAGCCCCGGCAGCCGCAGCCCCCGCCGGCCCGGCCAGCCGGGGTCAACCGCCCTGGCCCGCGCCTGGAGCGTTTGGACTTTGTCATTTTTTTCCCCCAAGACTCGCCTCTGCCAACTGCCATGGACTTCAGCGGGGGGTGCTCCCCGCCTCCTGGGTGTCTTGCCTGGGCACATCGGAGGCTCAGGCAATGTCTTGAGCCACCGCTGGTAGGTGCGCTTTGGGGGCCCTCGGCAGCCGCCCAGGCCCACCCCTGCAGCCAGCACACGGCTGCCAGCAGCCACCACACAGCTGCCAACAGCCCGCTCTCCGTCACCCCCCAGCCCCTCCTGCATACATCTGCTGGGGGTGCTTTTTTGACTTCCCCCCTTTTGGCCTATGGGGAAAAGCTAAGGGGAAAACCTCCAGAGTCAGGCCGACCTACTGGAACTCCCACCCGGCCTGGAGCCACAGGTTTGTCCCCTTCCCGGTTCTCACGACATGCATCAACACTCGGCTCAGCCCCGGCAGCCGCAGCTCCCGCCGGCCCGGCCAGCCCGGTCCGCACCCCTGGCCTGCACGCCTGGAGCGTTTGGACTTTGTCGTTTTTTCTCCAAGACTCGCCTCTGGCACATGCCATGGACTTCAGCGGGGGCTGCTCCCCGCCTCCTGGGTGTCCTGCCCGGGCACATCGGAGGCTCAGCCTGGGTCTTGAGCTACTGCTGGTAGGTGCGCTTCGGGGGCCCTCGGCAGCCGCCCAGGCCCACCCCTGCAGCCAGCACACGGCTGCCAGCAGCCACCACACAGCTGCCAACAGCCCGCTCTCCGTCACCCCCCAGCCCCTCCTGCATACATCTGCTGGGGGTGCTTTTTTGACTTCCCCCCTTTTGGCCTATGGGGAAATGCTAAGGGGAAAACCTCCAGAGTCAGGCCGACCTCCTGGAACTCCAACCCGGCCTGGAGCCACCGGTTTGTCCCCTTCCCGGTTCTCACGACATGCATCAACACTCGGCTCAGCCCCGGCAGCCGCAGCCCCCGCCGGCCCGGCCAGCCCGGTCCGCATCCCTGGCCAGCGCCTGGAGCGTTTGGACTTTGTCATTTTTTCTCAAAGACCCGTCTCTGCCAACTGACGTGGGCTTCAGCGGGGGCTGCTCCCCGCCTCCTGGGTGTCCTGCCCGGGCACATCGGAGGCTCAGCCTGGGTCATCAGCCCCTACTGCTAGGTGCACTCTGAAGGGGCCCTCCGCAGCCGCCCCGGGCCACCCCTGCAGCCAGCACACGGCTGCCAGCAGCCACCGCACAGCTGCCAACAGCCCGCTCCCCGTCACCCCCCAGCCCCTTCTGCATACATCTGCCGGGGGTGCTTTTTTGACTTCCCCCCTTTTGGCCTATGGGGAAAAGCCAGGGGGAAAACCTCCACAGTCAGGCCGACCTCCTGGAACTCGAGCTCGGCCTGGAGCCACCGGTTTGTCCCCTTCCCGGTTCTCAGGACCTGCATTGACACTCGGATCTTCCCCGGCAGCCGCAGCCCCCGCCGGCCCGGCCAGCCGGGTCCGCACCCCTGGGCAACGCCTGGAGCGTTTGGACTTTGTCGTTTTTTTCAAAGACTCATCTCTGCCAACTGCCGTGGGCTTCAGCGGGGGTGTCTGCTCCCCGCCTCCTGGGTGTCCTGCCCGGGCACATCGGAGGGTCAGCCTGGGTCTTGAGCCCCTACTGGTAGGTGCACTCTGAAGGCGCCCTCCGCAGCCGCCCAGGCCCACCCCTGCAGCCACCACACAGCTGCCAACAGCCCGCTCCCCGTCAACCCCCAGCCCCTCCGCATACATCTGCCGGGGGTGCTTTTTTGACTTCCCCCGTTTTGGCCTATGGGGAAATGCTAAGGGGAAAACCTCCAGAGTCAGGCCGACCTCCTGGAACTCCAACCCGGCCTCGAGCCACCGGTTTGTCCCCTTCCCGGTTCTCACGACATGCATCGACACTCGGCTCAGCCCCGGCAGCCGCAGCCCCCGCCGGCCCGGCCAGCCGGGGTCAACCGCCCTGGCCGGCGCCTGGAGCGTTTGGACTTTGTCATTTTTTCTCCAAGACTCGATTCTGGCACATGCCATGGACTTCAGCGGGGGCTGTTCCCCGCCTCCCGGGTGTCCTGCCCGGGCACATCGGAGGCTCAGGCAATGTCTTCAACCACCGCTGGCAGGTGCACTCAGGGGGCCCTCCGCAGCCGCCCAGGCCCACCCCTGCAGCCAGCACACGGCTGCCAGCAGCCACCACGCAGCTGCCAACAGCCCGCTCTCCGTCACCCCCCAGCCCCTTCTGCATACATCTGCTGGGGGTGCTTTTTTGACTTCCCCCCTTTTGGCCTATGGGGAAATGCTAAGGGGAAAACCTCCAGAGTCAGGCCGACCTCCTGGAACTCCAGCCCGGCCTCGAGCCACCGGTTTGTCCCCTTCCCGGTTCTCAGGACATGCATAGGCACTCGGCTCAGCCCCGGCAGCCGCAGCTCCCGCCGGCCCGGCCAGCCCGGTCCGCACCCCTGGCCGGCACGCCTGGAGCGTTTGGACTTTGTCATTTTTTCTCAAAGACCCATCTCTGCCAACTGCCGTGGGCTTCAGCGGGGGCTGCTGCCCGCCTCCTGGGTGTTCAGCCCGGGCACATCGGAGGCTCAGCCTGGGTCTTGAGCCCCTACTGGTAGGTGCACTCTGAAGGGGCCCTCCGCAGCCGCCCAGGCCCACCCCTGCAGCCAGCACACGGCTGCCAGCAGCCACCACACAGCTGCCAACAGCCCGCTCTCCGTCACCCCCCAGCCCAACTCTGCATACATCTGGCGGGGGTGCTTTTTTGACTTCCCCCCTTTTGGCCTATGGGGAAATGCTAAGGGGAAAACCTCCAGAGTCAGGCCGACCTCCTGGAACTCCAACCCGGCCTGGAGCCACCGGTTTGTCCCCTTCCCGGTTCTCACGTCATGCATCGACACTCGGCTCAGCCCCGGCAGCCGCAGCCCCCGCCGGCCCGGCCAGCCGGGGTCAACCGCCCTGGCCCGCGCCTGGAGCGTTTGGACTTTGTCATTTTTTTCCCCCAAGACTCGCCTCTGCCAACTGCCATGGACTTCAGCGGGGGGTGCTCCCCGCCTCCTGGGTGTCTTGCCTGGGCACATCGGAGGCTCAGGCAATGTCTTGAGCCACCGCTGGTAGGTGCGCTTTGGGGGCCCTCGGCAGCCGCCCAGGCCCACCCCTGCAGCCAGCACACGGCTGCCAGCAGCCACCACACAGCTGCCAACAGCCCGCTCTCCGTCACCCCCCAGCCCCTCCTGCATACATCTGCTGGGGGTGCTTTTTTGACTTCCCCCCTTTTGGCCTATGGGGAAAAGCTAAGGGGAAAACCTCCAGAGTCAGGCCGACCTACTGGAACTCCCACCCGGCCTGGAGCCACAGGTTTGTCCCCTTCCCGGTTCTCACGACATGCATCAACACTCGGCTCAGCCCCGGCAGCCGCAGCTCCCGCCGGCCCGGCCAGCCCGGTCCGCACCCCTGGCCTGCACGCCTGGAGCGTTTGGACTTTGTCGTTTTTTCTCCAAGACTCGCCTCTGGCACATGCCATGGACTTCAGCGGGGGCTGCTCCCCGCCTCCTGGGTGTCCTGCCCGGGCACATCGGAGGCTCAGCCTGGGTCTTGAGCTACTGCTGGTAGGTGCGCTTCGGGGGCCCTCGGCAGCCGCCCAGGCCCACCCCTGCAGCCAGCACACGGCTGCCAGCAGCCACCACACAGCTGCCAACAGCCCGCTCTCCGTCACCCCCCAGCCCCTCCTGCATACATCTGCTGGGGGTGCTTTTTTGACTTCCCCCCTTTTGGCCTATGGGGAAATGCTAAGGGGAAAACCTCCAGAGTCAGGCCGACCTCCTGGAACTCCAACCCGGCCTGGAGCCACCGGTTTGTCCCCTTCCCGGTTCTCACGACATGCATCAACACTCGGCTCAGCCCCGGCAGCCGCAGCCCCCGCCGGCCCGGCCAGCCCGGTCCGCATCCCTGGCCAGCGCCTGGAGCGTTTGGACTTTGTCATTTTTTCTCAAAGACCCGTCTCTGCCAACTGACGTGGGCTTCAGCGGGGGCTGCTCCCCGCCTCCTGGGTGTCCTGCCCGGGCACATCGGAGGCTCAGCCTGGGTCATCAGCCCCTACTGCTAGGTGCACTCTGAAGGGGCCCTCCGCAGCCGCCCCGGGCCACCCCTGCAGCCAGCACACGGCTGCCAGCAGCCACCGCACAGCTGCCAACAGCCCGCTCCCCGTCACCCCCCAGCCCCTTCTGCATACATCTGCCGGGGGTGCTTTTTTGACTTCCCCCCTTTTGGCCTATGGGGAAAAGCCAGGGGGAAAACCTCCACAGTCAGGCCGACCTCCTGGAACTCGAGCTCGGCCTGGAGCCACCGGTTTGTCCCCTTCCCGGTTCTCAGGACCTGCATTGACACTCGGATCTTCCCCGGCAGCCGCAGCCCCCGCCGGCCCGGCCAGCCGGGTCCGCACCCCTGGGCAACGCCTGGAGCGTTTGGACTTTGTCGTTTTTTTCAAAGACTCATCTCTGCCAACTGCCGTGGGCTTCAGCGGGGGTGTCTGCTCCCCGCCTCCTGGGTGTCCTGCCCGGGCACATCGGAGGGTCAGCCTGGGTCTTGAGCCCCTACTGGTAGGTGCACTCTGAAGGCGCCCTCCGCAGCCGCCCAGGCCCACCCCTGCAGCCACCACACAGCTGCCAACAGCCCGCTCCCCGTCAACCCCCAGCCCCTCCGCATACATCTGCCGGGGGTGCTTTTTTGACTTCCCCCGTTTTGGCCTATGGGGAAATGCTAAGGGGAAAACCTCCAGAGTCAGGCCGACCTCCTGGAACTCCAACCCGGCCTCGAGCCACCGGTTTGTCCCCTTCCCGGTTCTCACGACATGCATCGACACTCGGCTCAGCCCCGGCAGCCGCAGCCCCCGCCGGCCCGGCCAGCCGGGGTCAACCGCCCTGGCCGGCGCCTGGAGCGTTTGGACTTTGTCATTTTTTCTCCAAGACTCGATTCTGGCACATGCCATGGACTTCAGCGGGGGCTGTTCCCCGCCTCCCGGGTGTCCTGCCCGGGCACATCGGAGGCTCAGGCAATGTCTTCAACCACCGCTGGCAGGTGCACTCAGGGGGCCCTCCGCAGCCGCCCAGGCCCACCCCTGCAGCCAGCACACGGCTGCCAGCAGCCACCACGCAGCTGCCAACAGCCCGCTCTCCGTCACCCCCCAGCCCCTTCTGCATACATCTGCTGGGGGTGCTTTTTTGACTTCCCCCCTTTTGGCCTATGGGGAAAAGCTAAGGGGAAAACCTCCAGAGTCAGGCCGACCTCCTGGAACTCCCACCCGGCCTGGAGCCACAGGTTTGTCCCCTTCCCGGTTCTCAGGACATGCATTGACACCCAGACCTTCCCCGGCAGCCGCAGCTCCCGCCGGCCCGGCCAGCCGGGTCCGCCCCCCTGGCCAGCGCCTGGAGCGTTTGGACTTTGTCGTTTTTTTCAAAGACTCATCTCTGCCAACTGCCGTGGGCTTCAGCGGGGGCTGCTCCCCGCCTCCTGGGTGTCCTGCCCGGGCACATCGGAGGCTCAGGCAATGTCTTGAGCCACCGCTGGCAGGTGCACTCAGGGGGCCCTCCGCAGCCGCCCAGGCCCACCCCTGCAGCCAGCACACGGCTGCCAGCAGCCACCACACAGCTGCCAACAGCCCGCTCTCCGTCACCCCCCAGCCCCTTCTGCATACATCTGCCGGGGGTGCTTTTTTGACTTCCCCCCTTTTGGCCTATGGGAAAAAGCTAAGGGGAAAACCTCCAGAGTCAGGCCGACCTCCTGGAACTCCAACCCGGCCTGGAGCCACCGGTTTGTCCCCTTCCCGGTTCTCACGACATGCATCAACACTCGGCTCAGCCCCGGCAGCCGCAGCCCCCGCCGGCCCGGCCAGCCCGGTCCGCATCCCTGGCCAGCGCCTGGAGCGTTTGGACTTTGTCATTTTTTCTCAAAGACCCGTCTCTGCCAACTGACGTGGGCTTCAGCGGGGGCTGCTCCCCGCCTCCTGGGTGTCCTGCCCGGGCACATCGGAGGCTCAGCCTGGGTCATCAGCCCCTACTGCTAGGTGCACTCTGAAGGGGCCCTCCGCAGCCGCCCCGGGCCACCCCTGCAGCCAGCACACGGCTGCCAGCAGCCACCGCACAGCTGCCAACAGCCCGCTCCCCGTCACCCCCCAGCCCCTTCTGCATACATCTGCCGGGGGTGCTTTTTTGACTTCCCCCCTTTTGGCCTATGGGGAAAAGCCAGGGGGAAAACCTCCACAGTCAGGCCGACCTCCTGGAACTCGAGCTCGGCCTGGAGCCACCGGTTTGTCCCCTTCCCGGTTCTCAGGACCTGCATTGACACTCGGATCTTCCCCGGCAGCCGCAGCCCCCGCCGGCCCGGCCAGCCGGGTCCGCACCCCTGGGCAACGCCTGGAGCGTTTGGACTTTGTCGTTTTTTTCAAAGACTCATCTCTGCCAACTGCCGTGGGCTTCAGCGGGGGTGTCTGCTCCCCGCCTCCTGGGTGTCCTGCCCGGGCACATCGGAGGGTCAGCCTGGGTCTTGAGCCCCTACTGGTAGGTGCACTCTGAAGGCGCCCTCCGCAGCCGCCCAGGCCCACCCCTGCAGCCACCACACAGCTGCCAACAGCCCGCTCCCCGTCAACCCCCAGCCCCTCCGCATACATCTGCCGGGGGTGCTTTTTTGACTTCCCCCGTTTTGGCCTATGGGGAAATGCTAAGGGGAAAACCTCCAGAGTCAGGCCGACCTCCTGGAACTCCAACCCGGCCTCGAGCCACCGGTTTGTCCCCTTCCCGGTTCTCACGACATGCATCGACACTCGGCTCAGCCCCGGCAGCCGCAGCCCCCGCCGGCCCGGCCAGCCGGGGTCAACCGCCCTGGCCGGCGCCTGGAGCGTTTGGACTTTGTCATTTTTTCTCCAAGACTCGATTCTGGCACATGCCATGGACTTCAGCGGGGGCTGTTCCCCGCCTCCCGGGTGTCCTGCCCGGGCACATCGGAGGCTCAGGCAATGTCTTCAACCACCGCTGGCAGGTGCACTCAGGGGGCCCTCCGCAGCCGCCCAGGCCCACCCCTGCAGCCAGCACACGGCTGCCAGCAGCCACCACGCAGCTGCCAACAGCCCGCTCTCCGTCACCCCCCAGCCCCTTCTGCATACATCTGCTGGGGGTGCTTTTTTGACTTCCCCCCTTTTGGCCTATGGGGAAATGCTAAGGGGAAAACCTCCAGAGTCAGGCCGACCTCCTGGAACTCCAGCCCGGCCTCGAGCCACCGGTTTGTCCCCTTCCCGGTTCTCAGGACATGCATAGGCACTCGGCTCAGCCCCGGCAGCCGCAGCTCCCGCCGGCCCGGCCAGCCCGGTCCGCACCCCTGGCCGGCACGCCTGGAGCGTTTGGACTTTGTCATTTTTTCTCAAAGACCCATCTCTGCCAACTGCCGTGGGCTTCAGCGGGGGCTGCTGCCCGCCTCCTGGGTGTTCAGCCCGGGCACATCGGAGGCTCAGCCTGGGTCTTGAGCCCCTACTGGTAGGTGCACTCTGAAGGGGCCCTCCGCAGCCGCCCAGGCCCACCCCTGCAGCCAGCACACGGCTGCCAGCAGCCACCACACAGCTGCCAACAGCCCGCTCTCCGTCACCCCCCAGCCCAACTCTGCATACATCTGGCGGGGGTGCTTTTTTGACTTCCCCCCTTTTGGCCTATGGGGAAATGCTAAGGGGAAAACCTCCAGAGTCAGGCCGACCTCCTGGAACTCCAACCCGGCCTGGAGCCACCGGTTTGTCCCCTTCCCGGTTCTCACGTCATGCATCGACACTCGGCTCAGCCCCGGCAGCCGCAGCCCCCGCCGGCCCGGCCAGCCGGGGTCAACCGCCCTGGCCCGCGCCTGGAGCGTTTGGACTTTGTCATTTTTTTCCCCCAAGACTCGCCTCTGCCAACTGCCATGGACTTCAGCGGGGGGTGCTCCCCGCCTCCTGGGTGTCTTGCCTGGGCACATCGGAGGCTCAGGCAATGTCTTGAGCCACCGCTGGTAGGTGCGCTTTGGGGGCCCTCGGCAGCCGCCCAGGCCCACCCCTGCAGCCAGCACACGGCTGCCAGCAGCCACCACACAGCTGCCAACAGCCCGCTCTCCGTCACCCCCCAGCCCCTCCTGCATACATCTGCTGGGGGTGCTTTTTTGACTTCCCCCCTTTTGGCCTATGGGGAAAAGCTAAGGGGAAAACCTCCAGAGTCAGGCCGACCTACTGGAACTCCCACCCGGCCTGGAGCCACAGGTTTGTCCCCTTCCCGGTTCTCACGACATGCATCAACACTCGGCTCAGCCCCGGCAGCCGCAGCTCCCGCCGGCCCGGCCAGCCCGGTCCGCACCCCTGGCCTGCACGCCTGGAGCGTTTGGACTTTGTCGTTTTTTCTCCAAGACTCGCCTCTGGCACATGCCATGGACTTCAGCGGGGGCTGCTCCCCGCCTCCTGGGTGTCCTGCCCGGGCACATCGGAGGCTCAGCCTGGGTCTTGAGCTACTGCTGGTAGGTGCGCTTCGGGGGCCCTCGGCAGCCGCCCAGGCCCACCCCTGCAGCCAGCACACGGCTGCCAGCAGCCACCACACAGCTGCCAACAGCCCGCTCTCCGTCACCCCCCAGCCCCTCCTGCATACATCTGCTGGGGGTGCTTTTTTGACTTCCCCCCTTTTGGCCTATGGGGAAATGCTAAGGGGAAAACCTCCAGAGTCAGGCCGACCTCCTGGAACTCCAACCCGGCCTGGAGCCACCGGTTTGTCCCCTTCCCGGTTCTCACGACATGCATCAACACTCGGCTCAGCCCCGGCAGCCGCAGCCCCCGCCGGCCCGGCCAGCCCGGTCCGCATCCCTGGCCAGCGCCTGGAGCGTTTGGACTTTGTCATTTTTTCTCAAAGACCCGTCTCTGCCAACTGACGTGGGCTTCAGCGGGGGCTGCTCCCCGCCTCCTGGGTGTCCTGCCCGGGCACATCGGAGGCTCAGCCTGGGTCATCAGCCCCTACTGCTAGGTGCACTCTGAAGGGGCCCTCCGCAGCCGCCCCGGGCCACCCCTGCAGCCAGCACACGGCTGCCAGCAGCCACCGCACAGCTGCCAACAGCCCGCTCCCCGTCACCCCCCAGCCCCTTCTGCATACATCTGCCGGGGGTGCTTTTTTGACTTCCCCCCTTTTGGCCTATGGGGAAAAGCCAGGGGGAAAACCTCCACAGTCAGGCCGACCTCCTGGAACTCGAGCTCGGCCTGGAGCCACCGGTTTGTCCCCTTCCCGGTTCTCAGGACCTGCATTGACACTCGGATCTTCCCCGGCAGCCGCAGCCCCCGCCGGCCCGGCCAGCCGGGTCCGCACCCCTGGGCAACGCCTGGAGCGTTTGGACTTTGTCGTTTTTTTCAAAGACTCATCTCTGCCAACTGCCGTGGGCTTCAGCGGGGGTGTCTGCTCCCCGCCTCCTGGGTGTCCTGCCCGGGCACATCGGAGGGTCAGCCTGGGTCTTGAGCCCCTACTGGTAGGTGCACTCTGAAGGCGCCCTCCGCAGCCGCCCAGGCCCACCCCTGCAGCCACCACACAGCTGCCAACAGCCCGCTCCCCGTCAACCCCCAGCCCCTCCGCATACATCTGCCGGGGGTGCTTTTTTGACTTCCCCCGTTTTGGCCTATGGGGAAATGCTAAGGGGAAAACCTCCAGAGTCAGGCCGACCTCCTGGAACTCCAACCCGGCCTCGAGCCACCGGTTTGTCCCCTTCCCGGTTCTCACGACATGCATCGACACTCGGCTCAGCCCCGGCAGCCGCAGCCCCCGCCGGCCCGGCCAGCCGGGGTCAACCGCCCTGGCCGGCGCCTGGAGCGTTTGGACTTTGTCATTTTTTCTCCAAGACTCGATTCTGGCACATGCCATGGACTTCAGCGGGGGCTGTTCCCCGCCTCCCGGGTGTCCTGCCCGGGCACATCGGAGGCTCAGGCAATGTCTTCAACCACCGCTGGCAGGTGCACTCAGGGGGCCCTCCGCAGCCGCCCAGGCCCACCCCTGCAGCCAGCACACGGCTGCCAGCAGCCACCACGCAGCTGCCAACAGCCCGCTCTCCGTCACCCCCCAGCCCCTTCTGCATACATCTGCTGGGGGTGCTTTTTTGACTTCCCCCCTTTTGGCCTATGGGGAAAAGCTAAGGGGAAAACCTCCAGAGTCAGGCCGACCTCCTGGAACTCCCACCCGGCCTGGAGCCACAGGTTTGTCCCCTTCCCGGTTCTCAGGACATGCATTGACACCCAGACCTTCCCCGGCAGCCGCAGCTCCCGCCGGCCCGGCCAGCCGGGTCCGCCCCCCTGGCCAGCGCCTGGAGCGTTTGGACTTTGTCGTTTTTTTCAAAGACTCATCTCTGCCAACTGCCGTGGGCTTCAGCGGGGGCTGCTCCCCGCCTCCTGGGTGTCCTGCCCGGGCACATCGGAGGCTCAGGCAATGTCTTGAGCCACCGCTGGCAGGTGCACTCAGGGGGCCCTCCGCAGCCGCCCAGGCCCACCCCTGCAGCCAGCACACGGCTGCCAGCAGCCACCACACAGCTGCCAACAGCCCGCTCTCCGTCACCCCCCAGCCCCTTCTGCATACATCTGCCGGGGGTGCTTTTTTGACTTCCCCCCTTTTGGCCTATGGGAAAAAGCTAAGGGGAAAACCTCCAGAGTCAGGCCGACCTCCTGGAACTCCAACCCGGCCTGGAGCCACCGGTTTGTCCCCTTCCCGGTTCTCACGACATGCATCAACACTCGGCTCAGCCCCGGCAGCCGCAGCCCCCGCCGGCCCGGCCAGCCCGGTCCGCATCCCTGGCCAGCGCCTGGAGCGTTTGGACTTTGTCATTTTTTCTCAAAGACCCGTCTCTGCCAACTGACGTGGGCTTCAGCGGGGGCTGCTCCCCGCCTCCTGGGTGTCCTGCCCGGGCACATCGGAGGCTCAGCCTGGGTCATCAGCCCCTACTGCTAGGTGCACTCTGAAGGGGCCCTCCGCAGCCGCCCCGGGCCACCCCTGCAGCCAGCACACGGCTGCCAGCAGCCACCGCACAGCTGCCAACAGCCCGCTCCCCGTCACCCCCCAGCCCCTTCTGCATACATCTGCCGGGGGTGCTTTTTTGACTTCCCCCCTTTTGGCCTATGGGGAAAAGCCAGGGGGAAAACCTCCACAGTCAGGCCGACCTCCTGGAACTCGAGCTCGGCCTGGAGCCACCGGTTTGTCCCCTTCCCGGTTCTCAGGACCTGCATTGACACTCGGATCTTCCCCGGCAGCCGCAGCCCCCGCCGGCCCGGCCAGCCGGGTCCGCACCCCTGGGCAACGCCTGGAGCGTTTGGACTTTGTCGTTTTTTTCAAAGACTCATCTCTGCCAACTGCCGTGGGCTTCAGCGGGGGTGTCTGCTCCCCGCCTCCTGGGTGTCCTGCCCGGGCACATCGGAGGGTCAGCCTGGGTCTTGAGCCCCTACTGGTAGGTGCACTCTGAAGGCGCCCTCCGCAGCCGCCCAGGCCCACCCCTGCAGCCACCACACAGCTGCCAACAGCCCGCTCCCCGTCAACCCCCAGCCCCTCCGCATACATCTGCCGGGGGTGCTTTTTTGACTTCCCCCGTTTTGGCCTATGGGGAAATGCTAAGGGGAAAACCTCCAGAGTCAGGCCGACCTCCTGGAACTCCAACCCGGCCTCGAGCCACCGGTTTGTCCCCTTCCCGGTTCTCACGACATGCATCGACACTCGGCTCAGCCCCGGCAGCCGCAGCCCCCGCCGGCCCGGCCAGCCGGGGTCAACCGCCCTGGCCGGCGCCTGGAGCGTTTGGACTTTGTCATTTTTTCTCCAAGACTCGATTCTGGCACATGCCATGGACTTCAGCGGGGGCTGTTCCCCGCCTCCCGGGTGTCCTGCCCGGGCACATCGGAGGCTCAGGCAATGTCTTCAACCACCGCTGGCAGGTGCACTCAGGGGGCCCTCCGCAGCCGCCCAGGCCCACCCCTGCAGCCAGCACACGGCTGCCAGCAGCCACCACGCAGCTGCCAACAGCCCGCTCTCCGTCACCCCCCAGCCCCTTCTGCATACATCTGCTGGGGGTGCTTTTTTGACTTCCCCCCTTTTGGCCTATGGGGAAATGCTAAGGGGAAAACCTCCAGAGTCAGGCCGACCTCCTGGAACTCCAGCCCGGCCTCGAGCCACCGGTTTGTCCCCTTCCCGGTTCTCAGGACATGCATAGGCACTCGGCTCAGCCCCGGCAGCCGCAGCTCCCGCCGGCCCGGCCAGCCCGGTCCGCACCCCTGGCCGGCACGCCTGGAGCGTTTGGACTTTGTCATTTTTTCTCAAAGACCCATCTCTGCCAACTGCCGTGGGCTTCAGCGGGGGCTGCTGCCCGCCTCCTGGGTGTTCAGCCCGGGCACATCGGAGGCTCAGCCTGGGTCTTGAGCCCCTACTGGTAGGTGCACTCTGAAGGGGCCCTCCGCAGCCGCCCAGGCCCACCCCTGCAGCCAGCACACGGCTGCCAGCAGCCACCACACAGCTGCCAACAGCCCGCTCTCCGTCACCCCCCAGCCCAACTCTGCATACATCTGGCGGGGGTGCTTTTTTGACTTCCCCCCTTTTGGCCTATGGGGAAATGCTAAGGGGAAAACCTCCAGAGTCAGGCCGACCTCCTGGAACTCCAACCCGGCCTGGAGCCACCGGTTTGTCCCCTTCCCGGTTCTCACGTCATGCATCGACACTCGGCTCAGCCCCGGCAGCCGCAGCCCCCGCCGGCCCGGCCAGCCGGGGTCAACCGCCCTGGCCCGCGCCTGGAGCGTTTGGACTTTGTCATTTTTTTCCCCCAAGACTCGCCTCTGCCAACTGCCATGGACTTCAGCGGGGGGTGCTCCCCGCCTCCTGGGTGTCTTGCCTGGGCACATCGGAGGCTCAGGCAATGTCTTGAGCCACCGCTGGTAGGTGCGCTTTGGGGGCCCTCGGCAGCCGCCCAGGCCCACCCCTGCAGCCAGCACACGGCTGCCAGCAGCCACCACACAGCTGCCAACAGCCCGCTCTCCGTCACCCCCCAGCCCCTCCTGCATACATCTGCTGGGGGTGCTTTTTTGACTTCCCCCCTTTTGGCCTATGGGGAAAAGCTAAGGGGAAAACCTCCAGAGTCAGGCCGACCTACTGGAACTCCCACCCGGCCTGGAGCCACAGGTTTGTCCCCTTCCCGGTTCTCACGACATGCATCAACACTCGGCTCAGCCCCGGCAGCCGCAGCTCCCGCCGGCCCGGCCAGCCCGGTCCGCACCCCTGGCCTGCACGCCTGGAGCGTTTGGACTTTGTCGTTTTTTCTCCAAGACTCGCCTCTGGCACATGCCATGGACTTCAGCGGGGGCTGCTCCCCGCCTCCTGGGTGTCCTGCCCGGGCACATCGGAGGCTCAGCCTGGGTCTTGAGCTACTGCTGGTAGGTGCGCTTCGGGGGCCCTCGGCAGCCGCCCAGGCCCACCCCTGCAGCCAGCACACGGCTGCCAGCAGCCACCACACAGCTGCCAACAGCCCGCTCTCCGTCACCCCCCAGCCCCTCCTGCATACATCTGCTGGGGGTGCTTTTTTGACTTCCCCCCTTTTGGCCTATGGGGAAATGCTAAGGGGAAAACCTCCAGAGTCAGGCCGACCTCCTGGAACTCCAACCCGGCCTGGAGCCACCGGTTTGTCCCCTTCCCGGTTCTCACGACATGCATCAACACTCGGCTCAGCCCCGGCAGCCGCAGCCCCCGCCGGCCCGGCCAGCCCGGTCCGCATCCCTGGCCAGCGCCTGGAGCGTTTGGACTTTGTCATTTTTTCTCAAAGACCCGTCTCTGCCAACTGACGTGGGCTTCAGCGGGGGCTGCTCCCCGCCTCCTGGGTGTCCTGCCCGGGCACATCGGAGGCTCAGCCTGGGTCATCAGCCCCTACTGCTAGGTGCACTCTGAAGGGGCCCTCCGCAGCCGCCCCGGGCCACCCCTGCAGCCAGCACACGGCTGCCAGCAGCCACCGCACAGCTGCCAACAGCCCGCTCCCCGTCACCCCCCAGCCCCTTCTGCATACATCTGCCGGGGGTGCTTTTTTGACTTCCCCCCTTTTGGCCTATGGGGAAAAGCCAGGGGGAAAACCTCCACAGTCAGGCCGACCTCCTGGAACTCGAGCTCGGCCTGGAGCCACCGGTTTGTCCCCTTCCCGGTTCTCAGGACCTGCATTGACACTCGGATCTTCCCCGGCAGCCGCAGCCCCCGCCGGCCCGGCCAGCCGGGTCCGCACCCCTGGGCAACGCCTGGAGCGTTTGGACTTTGTCGTTTTTTTCAAAGACTCATCTCTGCCAACTGCCGTGGGCTTCAGCGGGGGTGTCTGCTCCCCGCCTCCTGGGTGTCCTGCCCGGGCACATCGGAGGGTCAGCCTGGGTCTTGAGCCCCTACTGGTAGGTGCACTCTGAAGGCGCCCTCCGCAGCCGCCCAGGCCCACCCCTGCAGCCACCACACAGCTGCCAACAGCCCGCTCCCCGTCAACCCCCAGCCCCTCCGCATACATCTGCCGGGGGTGCTTTTTTGACTTCCCCCGTTTTGGCCTATGGGGAAATGCTAAGGGGAAAACCTCCAGAGTCAGGCCGACCTCCTGGAACTCCAACCCGGCCTCGAGCCACCGGTTTGTCCCCTTCCCGGTTCTCACGACATGCATCGACACTCGGCTCAGCCCCGGCAGCCGCAGCCCCCGCCGGCCCGGCCAGCCGGGGTCAACCGCCCTGGCCGGCGCCTGGAGCGTTTGGACTTTGTCATTTTTTCTCCAAGACTCGATTCTGGCACATGCCATGGACTTCAGCGGGGGCTGTTCCCCGCCTCCCGGGTGTCCTGCCCGGGCACATCGGAGGCTCAGGCAATGTCTTCAACCACCGCTGGCAGGTGCACTCAGGGGGCCCTCCGCAGCCGCCCAGGCCCACCCCTGCAGCCAGCACACGGCTGCCAGCAGCCACCACGCAGCTGCCAACAGCCCGCTCTCCGTCACCCCCCAGCCCCTTCTGCATACATCTGCTGGGGGTGCTTTTTTGACTTCCCCCCTTTTGGCCTATGGGGAAATGCTAAGGGGAAAACCTCCAGAGTCAGGCCGACCTCCTGGAACTCCAGCCCGGCCTCGAGCCACCGGTTTGTCCCCTTCCCGGTTCTCAGGACATGCATAGGCACTCGGCTCAGCCCCGGCAGCCGCAGCTCCCGCCGGCCCGGCCAGCCCGGTCCGCACCCCTGGCCGGCACGCCTGGAGCGTTTGGACTTTGTCATTTTTTCTCAAAGACCCATCTCTGCCAACTGCCGTGGGCTTCAGCGGGGGCTGCTGCCCGCCTCCTGGGTGTTCAGCCCGGGCACATCGGAGGCTCAGCCTGGGTCTTGAGCCCCTACTGGTAGGTGCACTCTGAAGGGGCCCTCCGCAGCCGCCCAGGCCCACCCCTGCAGCCAGCACACGGCTGCCAGCAGCCACCACACAGCTGCCAACAGCCCGCTCTCCGTCACCCCCCAGCCCAACTCTGCATACATCTGGCGGGGGTGCTTTTTTGACTTCCCCCCTTTTGGCCTATGGGGAAATGCTAAGGGGAAAACCTCCAGAGTCAGGCCGACCTCCTGGAACTCCAACCCGGCCTGGAGCCACCGGTTTGTCCCCTTCCCGGTTCTCACGTCATGCATCGACACTCGGCTCAGCCCCGGCAGCCGCAGCCCCCGCCGGCCCGGCCAGCCGGGGTCAACCGCCCTGGCCCGCGCCTGGAGCGTTTGGACTTTGTCATTTTTTTCCCCCAAGACTCGCCTCTGCCAACTGCCATGGACTTCAGCGGGGGGTGCTCCCCGCCTCCTGGGTGTCTTGCCTGGGCACATCGGAGGCTCAGGCAATGTCTTGAGCCACCGCTGGTAGGTGCGCTTTGGGGGCCCTCGGCAGCCGCCCAGGCCCACCCCTGCAGCCAGCACACGGCTGCCAGCAGCCACCACACAGCTGCCAACAGCCCGCTCTCCGTCACCCCCCAGCCCCTCCTGCATACATCTGCTGGGGGTGCTTTTTTGACTTCCCCCCTTTTGGCCTATGGGGAAAAGCTAAGGGGAAAACCTCCAGAGTCAGGCCGACCTACTGGAACTCCCACCCGGCCTGGAGCCACAGGTTTGTCCCCTTCCCGGTTCTCACGACATGCATCAACACTCGGCTCAGCCCCGGCAGCCGCAGCTCCCGCCGGCCCGGCCAGCCCGGTCCGCACCCCTGGCCTGCACGCCTGGAGCGTTTGGACTTTGTCGTTTTTTCTCCAAGACTCGCCTCTGGCACATGCCATGGACTTCAGCGGGGGCTGCTCCCCGCCTCCTGGGTGTCCTGCCCGGGCACATCGGAGGCTCAGCCTGGGTCTTGAGCTACTGCTGGTAGGTGCGCTTCGGGGGCCCTCGGCAGCCGCCCAGGCCCACCCCTGCAGCCAGCACACGGCTGCCAGCAGCCACCACACAGCTGCCAACAGCCCGCTCTCCGTCACCCCCCAGCCCCTCCTGCATACATCTGCTGGGGGTGCTTTTTTGACTTCCCCCCTTTTGGCCTATGGGGAAATGCTAAGGGGAAAACCTCCAGAGTCAGGCCGACCTCCTGGAACTCCAACCCGGCCTGGAGCCACCGGTTTGTCCCCTTCCCGGTTCTCACGACATGCATCAACACTCGGCTCAGCCCCGGCAGCCGCAGCCCCCGCCGGCCCGGCCAGCCCGGTCCGCATCCCTGGCCAGCGCCTGGAGCGTTTGGACTTTGTCATTTTTTCTCAAAGACCCGTCTCTGCCAACTGACGTGGGCTTCAGCGGGGGCTGCTCCCCGCCTCCTGGGTGTCCTGCCCGGGCACATCGGAGGCTCAGCCTGGGTCATCAGCCCCTACTGCTAGGTGCACTCTGAAGGGGCCCTCCGCAGCCGCCCCGGGCCACCCCTGCAGCCAGCACACGGCTGCCAGCAGCCACCGCACAGCTGCCAACAGCCCGCTCCCCGTCACCCCCCAGCCCCTTCTGCATACATCTGCCGGGGGTGCTTTTTTGACTTCCCCCCTTTTGGCCTATGGGGAAAAGCCAGGGGGAAAACCTCCACAGTCAGGCCGACCTCCTGGAACTCGAGCTCGGCCTGGAGCCACCGGTTTGTCCCCTTCCCGGTTCTCAGGACCTGCATTGACACTCGGATCTTCCCCGGCAGCCGCAGCCCCCGCCGGCCCGGCCAGCCGGGTCCGCACCCCTGGGCAACGCCTGGAGCGTTTGGACTTTGTCGTTTTTTTCAAAGACTCATCTCTGCCAACTGCCGTGGGCTTCAGCGGGGGTGTCTGCTCCCCGCCTCCTGGGTGTCCTGCCCGGGCACATCGGAGGGTCAGCCTGGGTCTTGAGCCCCTACTGGTAGGTGCACTCTGAAGGCGCCCTCCGCAGCCGCCCAGGCCCACCCCTGCAGCCACCACACAGCTGCCAACAGCCCGCTCCCCGTCAACCCCCAGCCCCTCCGCATACATCTGCCGGGGGTGCTTTTTTGACTTCCCCCGTTTTGGCCTATGGGGAAATGCTAAGGGGAAAACCTCCAGAGTCAGGCCGACCTCCTGGAACTCCAACCCGGCCTCGAGCCACCGGTTTGTCCCCTTCCCGGTTCTCACGACATGCATCGACACTCGGCTCAGCCCCGGCAGCCGCAGCCCCCGCCGGCCCGGCCAGCCGGGGTCAACCGCCCTGGCCGGCGCCTGGAGCGTTTGGACTTTGTCATTTTTTCTCCAAGACTCGATTCTGGCACATGCCATGGACTTCAGCGGGGGCTGTTCCCCGCCTCCCGGGTGTCCTGCCCGGGCACATCGGAGGCTCAGGCAATGTCTTCAACCACCGCTGGCAGGTGCACTCAGGGGGCCCTCCGCAGCCGCCCAGGCCCACCCCTGCAGCCAGCACACGGCTGCCAGCAGCCACCACGCAGCTGCCAACAGCCCGCTCTCCGTCACCCCCCAGCCCCTTCTGCATACATCTGCTGGGGGTGCTTTTTTGACTTCCCCCCTTTTGGCCTATGGGGAAAAGCTAAGGGGAAAACCTCCAGAGTCAGGCCGACCTCCTGGAACTCCCACCCGGCCTGGAGCCACAGGTTTGTCCCCTTCCCGGTTCTCAGGACATGCATTGACACCCAGACCTTCCCCGGCAGCCGCAGCTCCCGCCGGCCCGGCCAGCCGGGTCCGCCCCCCTGGCCAGCGCCTGGAGCGTTTGGACTTTGTCGTTTTTTTCAAAGACTCATCTCTGCCAACTGCCGTGGGCTTCAGCGGGGGCTGCTCCCCGCCTCCTGGGTGTCCTGCCCGGGCACATCGGAGGCTCAGGCAATGTCTTGAGCCACCGCTGGCAGGTGCACTCAGGGGGCCCTCCGCAGCCGCCCAGGCCCACCCCTGCAGCCAGCACACGGCTGCCAGCAGCCACCACACAGCTGCCAACAGCCCGCTCTCCGTCACCCCCCAGCCCCTTCTGCATACATCTGCCGGGGGTGCTTTTTTGACTTCCCCCCTTTTGGCCTATGGGAAAAAGCTAAGGGGAAAACCTCCAGAGTCAGGCCGACCTCCTGGAACTCCAACCCGGCCTGGAGCCACCGGTTTGTCCCCTTCCCGGTTCTCACGACATGCATCAACACTCGGCTCAGCCCCGGCAGCCGCAGCCCCCGCCGGCCCGGCCAGCCCGGTCCGCATCCCTGGCCAGCGCCTGGAGCGTTTGGACTTTGTCATTTTTTCTCAAAGACCCGTCTCTGCCAACTGACGTGGGCTTCAGCGGGGGCTGCTCCCCGCCTCCTGGGTGTCCTGCCCGGGCACATCGGAGGCTCAGCCTGGGTCATCAGCCCCTACTGCTAGGTGCACTCTGAAGGGGCCCTCCGCAGCCGCCCCGGGCCACCCCTGCAGCCAGCACACGGCTGCCAGCAGCCACCGCACAGCTGCCAACAGCCCGCTCCCCGTCACCCCCCAGCCCCTTCTGCATACATCTGCCGGGGGTGCTTTTTTGACTTCCCCCCTTTTGGCCTATGGGGAAAAGCCAGGGGGAAAACCTCCACAGTCAGGCCGACCTCCTGGAACTCGAGCTCGGCCTGGAGCCACCGGTTTGTCCCCTTCCCGGTTCTCAGGACCTGCATTGACACTCGGATCTTCCCCGGCAGCCGCAGCCCCCGCCGGCCCGGCCAGCCGGGTCCGCACCCCTGGGCAACGCCTGGAGCGTTTGGACTTTGTCGTTTTTTTCAAAGACTCATCTCTGCCAACTGCCGTGGGCTTCAGCGGGGGTGTCTGCTCCCCGCCTCCTGGGTGTCCTGCCCGGGCACATCGGAGGGTCAGCCTGGGTCTTGAGCCCCTACTGGTAGGTGCACTCTGAAGGCGCCCTCCGCAGCCGCCCAGGCCCACCCCTGCAGCCACCACACAGCTGCCAACAGCCCGCTCCCCGTCAACCCCCAGCCCCTCCGCATACATCTGCCGGGGGTGCTTTTTTGACTTCCCCCGTTTTGGCCTATGGGGAAATGCTAAGGGGAAAACCTCCAGAGTCAGGCCGACCTCCTGGAACTCCAACCCGGCCTCGAGCCACCGGTTTGTCCCCTTCCCGGTTCTCACGACATGCATCGACACTCGGCTCAGCCCCGGCAGCCGCAGCCCCCGCCGGCCCGGCCAGCCGGGGTCAACCGCCCTGGCCGGCGCCTGGAGCGTTTGGACTTTGTCATTTTTTCTCCAAGACTCGATTCTGGCACATGCCATGGACTTCAGCGGGGGCTGTTCCCCGCCTCCCGGGTGTCCTGCCCGGGCACATCGGAGGCTCAGGCAATGTCTTCAACCACCGCTGGCAGGTGCACTCAGGGGGCCCTCCGCAGCCGCCCAGGCCCACCCCTGCAGCCAGCACACGGCTGCCAGCAGCCACCACGCAGCTGCCAACAGCCCGCTCTCCGTCACCCCCCAGCCCCTTCTGCATACATCTGCTGGGGGTGCTTTTTTGACTTCCCCCCTTTTGGCCTATGGGGAAATGCTAAGGGGAAAACCTCCAGAGTCAGGCCGACCTCCTGGAACTCCAGCCCGGCCTCGAGCCACCGGTTTGTCCCCTTCCCGGTTCTCAGGACATGCATAGGCACTCGGCTCAGCCCCGGCAGCCGCAGCTCCCGCCGGCCCGGCCAGCCCGGTCCGCACCCCTGGCCGGCACGCCTGGAGCGTTTGGACTTTGTCATTTTTTCTCAAAGACCCATCTCTGCCAACTGCCGTGGGCTTCAGCGGGGGCTGCTGCCCGCCTCCTGGGTGTTCAGCCCGGGCACATCGGAGGCTCAGCCTGGGTCTTGAGCCCCTACTGGTAGGTGCACTCTGAAGGGGCCCTCCGCAGCCGCCCAGGCCCACCCCTGCAGCCAGCACACGGCTGCCAGCAGCCACCACACAGCTGCCAACAGCCCGCTCTCCGTCACCCCCCAGCCCAACTCTGCATACATCTGGCGGGGGTGCTTTTTTGACTTCCCCCCTTTTGGCCTATGGGGAAATGCTAAGGGGAAAACCTCCAGAGTCAGGCCGACCTCCTGGAACTCCAACCCGGCCTGGAGCCACCGGTTTGTCCCCTTCCCGGTTCTCACGTCATGCATCGACACTCGGCTCAGCCCCGGCAGCCGCAGCCCCCGCCGGCCCGGCCAGCCGGGGTCAACCGCCCTGGCCCGCGCCTGGAGCGTTTGGACTTTGTCATTTTTTTCCCCCAAGACTCGCCTCTGCCAACTGCCATGGACTTCAGCGGGGGGTGCTCCCCGCCTCCTGGGTGTCTTGCCTGGGCACATCGGAGGCTCAGGCAATGTCTTGAGCCACCGCTGGTAGGTGCGCTTTGGGGGCCCTCGGCAGCCGCCCAGGCCCACCCCTGCAGCCAGCACACGGCTGCCAGCAGCCACCACACAGCTGCCAACAGCCCGCTCTCCGTCACCCCCCAGCCCCTCCTGCATACATCTGCTGGGGGTGCTTTTTTGACTTCCCCCCTTTTGGCCTATGGGGAAAAGCTAAGGGGAAAACCTCCAGAGTCAGGCCGACCTACTGGAACTCCCACCCGGCCTGGAGCCACAGGTTTGTCCCCTTCCCGGTTCTCACGACATGCATCAACACTCGGCTCAGCCCCGGCAGCCGCAGCTCCCGCCGGCCCGGCCAGCCCGGTCCGCACCCCTGGCCTGCACGCCTGGAGCGTTTGGACTTTGTCGTTTTTTCTCCAAGACTCGCCTCTGGCACATGCCATGGACTTCAGCGGGGGCTGCTCCCCGCCTCCTGGGTGTCCTGCCCGGGCACATCGGAGGCTCAGCCTGGGTCTTGAGCTACTGCTGGTAGGTGCGCTTCGGGGGCCCTCGGCAGCCGCCCAGGCCCACCCCTGCAGCCAGCACACGGCTGCCAGCAGCCACCACACAGCTGCCAACAGCCCGCTCCCCGTCAACCCCCAGCCCCTCCGCATACATCTGCCGGGGGTGCTTTTTTGACTTCCCCCGTTTTGGCCTATGGGGAAATGCTAAGGGGAAAACCTCCAGAGTCAGGCCGACCTCCTGGAACTCCAACCCGGCCTCGAGCCACCGGTTTGTCCCCTTCCCGGTTCTCACGACATGCATCGACACTCGGCTCAGCCCCGGCAGCCGCAGCCCCCGCCGGCCCGGCCAGCCGGGGTCAACCGCCCTGGCCGGCGCCTGGAGCGTTTGGACTTTGTCATTTTTTCTCCAAGACTCGATTCTGGCACATGCCATGGACTTCAGCGGGGGCTGTTCCCCGCCTCCCGGGTGTCCTGCCCGGGCACATCGGAGGCTCAGGCAATGTCTTCAACCACCGCTGGCAGGTGCACTCAGGGGGCCCTCCGCAGCCGCCCAGGCCCACCCCTGCAGCCAGCACACGGCTGCCAGCAGCCACCACGCAGCTGCCAACAGCCCGCTCTCCGTCACCCCCCAGCCCCTTCTGCATACATCTGCTGGGGGTGCTTTTTTGACTTCCCCCCTTTTGGCCTATGGGGAAATGCTAAGGGGAAAACCTCCAGAGTCAGGCCGACCTCCTGGAACTCCAGCCCGGCCTCGAGCCACCGGTTTGTCCCCTTCCCGGTTCTCAGGACATGCATAGGCACTCGGCTCAGCCCCGGCAGCCGCAGCTCCCGCCGGCCCGGCCAGCCCGGTCCGCACCCCTGGCCGGCACGCCTGGAGCGTTTGGACTTTGTCATTTTTTCTCAAAGACCCATCTCTGCCAACTGCCGTGGGCTTCAGCGGGGGCTGCTGCCCGCCTCCTGGGTGTTCAGCCCGGGCACATCGGAGGCTCAGCCTGGGTCTTGAGCCCCTACTGGTAGGTGCACTCTGAAGGGGCCCTCCGCAGCCGCCCAGGCCCACCCCTGCAGCCAGCACACGGCTGCCAGCAGCCACCACACAGCTGCCAACAGCCCGCTCTCCGTCACCCCCCAGCCCAACTCTGCATACATCTGGCGGGGGTGCTTTTTTGACTTCCCCCCTTTTGGCCTATGGGGAAATGCTAAGGGGAAAACCTCCAGAGTCAGGCCGACCTCCTGGAACTCCAACCCGGCCTGGAGCCACCGGTTTGTCCCCTTCCCGGTTCTCACGTCATGCATCGACACTCGGCTCAGCCCCGGCAGCCGCAGCCCCCGCCGGCCCGGCCAGCCGGGGTCAACCGCCCTGGCCCGCGCCTGGAGCGTTTGGACTTTGTCATTTTTTTCCCCCAAGACTCGCCTCTGCCAACTGCCATGGACTTCAGCGGGGGGTGCTCCCCGCCTCCTGGGTGTCTTGCCTGGGCACATCGGAGGCTCAGGCAATGTCTTGAGCCACCGCTGGTAGGTGCGCTTTGGGGGCCCTCGGCAGCCGCCCAGGCCCACCCCTGCAGCCAGCACACGGCTGCCAGCAGCCACCACACAGCTGCCAACAGCCCGCTCTCCGTCACCCCCCAGCCCCTCCTGCATACATCTGCTGGGGGTGCTTTTTTGACTTCCCCCCTTTTGGCCTATGGGGAAAAGCTAAGGGGAAAACCTCCAGAGTCAGGCCGACCTACTGGAACTCCCACCCGGCCTGGAGCCACAGGTTTGTCCCCTTCCCGGTTCTCACGACATGCATCAACACTCGGCTCAGCCCCGGCAGCCGCAGCTCCCGCCGGCCCGGCCAGCCCGGTCCGCACCCCTGGCCTGCACGCCTGGAGCGTTTGGACTTTGTCGTTTTTTCTCCAAGACTCGCCTCTGGCACATGCCATGGACTTCAGCGGGGGCTGCTCCCCGCCTCCTGGGTGTCCTGCCCGGGCACATCGGAGGCTCAGCCTGGGTCTTGAGCTACTGCTGGTAGGTGCGCTTCGGGGGCCCTCGGCAGCCGCCCAGGCCCACCCCTGCAGCCAGCACACGGCTGCCAGCAGCCACCACACAGCTGCCAACAGCCCGCTCTCCGTCACCCCCCAGCCCCTCCTGCATACATCTGCTGGGGGTGCTTTTTTGACTTCCCCCCTTTTGGCCTATGGGGAAATGCTAAGGGGAAAACCTCCAGAGTCAGGCCGACCTCCTGGAACTCCAACCCGGCCTGGAGCCACCGGTTTGTCCCCTTCCCGGTTCTCACGACATGCATCAACACTCGGCTCAGCCCCGGCAGCCGCAGCCCCCGCCGGCCCGGCCAGCCCGGTCCGCATCCCTGGCCAGCGCCTGGAGCGTTTGGACTTTGTCATTTTTTCTCAAAGACCCGTCTCTGCCAACTGACGTGGGCTTCAGCGGGGGCTGCTCCCCGCCTCCTGGGTGTCCTGCCCGGGCACATCGGAGGCTCAGCCTGGGTCATCAGCCCCTACTGCTAGGTGCACTCTGAAGGGGCCCTCCGCAGCCGCCCCGGGCCACCCCTGCAGCCAGCACACGGCTGCCAGCAGCCACCGCACAGCTGCCAACAGCCCGCTCCCCGTCACCCCCCAGCCCCTTCTGCATACATCTGCCGGGGGTGCTTTTTTGACTTCCCCCCTTTTGGCCTATGGGGAAAAGCCAGGGGGAAAACCTCCACAGTCAGGCCGACCTCCTGGAACTCGAGCTCGGCCTGGAGCCACCGGTTTGTCCCCTTCCCGGTTCTCAGGACCTGCATTGACACTCGGATCTTCCCCGGCAGCCGCAGCCCCCGCCGGCCCGGCCAGCCGGGTCCGCACCCCTGGGCAACGCCTGGAGCGTTTGGACTTTGTCGTTTTTTTCAAAGACTCATCTCTGCCAACTGCCGTGGGCTTCAGCGGGGGTGTCTGCTCCCCGCCTCCTGGGTGTCCTGCCCGGGCACATCGGAGGGTCAGCCTGGGTCTTGAGCCCCTACTGGTAGGTGCACTCTGAAGGCGCCCTCCGCAGCCGCCCAGGCCCACCCCTGCAGCCACCACACAGCTGCCAACAGCCCGCTCCCCGTCAACCCCCAGCCCCTCCGCATACATCTGCCGGGGGTGCTTTTTTGACTTCCCCCGTTTTGGCCTATGGGGAAATGCTAAGGGGAAAACCTCCAGAGTCAGGCCGACCTCCTGGAACTCCAACCCGGCCTCGAGCCACCGGTTTGTCCCCTTCCCGGTTCTCACGACATGCATCGACACTCGGCTCAGCCCCGGCAGCCGCAGCCCCCGCCGGCCCGGCCAGCCGGGGTCAACCGCCCTGGCCGGCGCCTGGAGCGTTTGGACTTTGTCATTTTTTCTCCAAGACTCGATTCTGGCACATGCCATGGACTTCAGCGGGGGCTGTTCCCCGCCTCCCGGGTGTCCTGCCCGGGCACATCGGAGGCTCAGGCAATGTCTTCAACCACCGCTGGCAGGTGCACTCAGGGGGCCCTCCGCAGCCGCCCAGGCCCACCCCTGCAGCCAGCACACGGCTGCCAGCAGCCACCACGCAGCTGCCAACAGCCCGCTCTCCGTCACCCCCCAGCCCCTTCTGCATACATCTGCTGGGGGTGCTTTTTTGACTTCCCCCCTTTTGGCCTATGGGGAAATGCTAAGGGGAAAACCTCCAGAGTCAGGCCGACCTCCTGGAACTCCAGCCCGGCCTCGAGCCACCGGTTTGTCCCCTTCCCGGTTCTCAGGACATGCATAGGCACTCGGCTCAGCCCCGGCAGCCGCAGCTCCCGCCGGCCCGGCCAGCCCGGTCCGCACCCCTGGCCGGCACGCCTGGAGCGTTTGGACTTTGTCATTTTTTCTCAAAGACCCATCTCTGCCAACTGCCGTGGGCTTCAGCGGGGGCTGCTGCCCGCCTCCTGGGTGTTCAGCCCGGGCACATCGGAGGCTCAGCCTGGGTCTTGAGCCCCTACTGGTAGGTGCACTCTGAAGGGGCCCTCCGCAGCCGCCCAGGCCCACCCCTGCAGCCAGCACACGGCTGCCAGCAGCCACCACACAGCTGCCAACAGCCCGCTCTCCGTCACCCCCCAGCCCAACTCTGCATACATCTGGCGGGGGTGCTTTTTTGACTTCCCCCCTTTTGGCCTATGGGGAAATGCTAAGGGGAAAACCTCCAGAGTCAGGCCGACCTCCTGGAACTCCAACCCGGCCTGGAGCCACCGGTTTGTCCCCTTCCCGGTTCTCACGTCATGCATCGACACTCGGCTCAGCCCCGGCAGCCGCAGCCCCCGCCGGCCCGGCCAGCCGGGGTCAACCGCCCTGGCCCGCGCCTGGAGCGTTTGGACTTTGTCATTTTTTTCCCCCAAGACTCGCCTCTGCCAACTGCCATGGACTTCAGCGGGGGGTGCTCCCCGCCTCCTGGGTGTCTTGCCTGGGCACATCGGAGGCTCAGGCAATGTCTTGAGCCACCGCTGGTAGGTGCGCTTTGGGGGCCCTCGGCAGCCGCCCAGGCCCACCCCTGCAGCCAGCACACGGCTGCCAGCAGCCACCACACAGCTGCCAACAGCCCGCTCTCCGTCACCCCCCAGCCCCTCCTGCATACATCTGCTGGGGGTGCTTTTTTGACTTCCCCCCTTTTGGCCTATGGGGAAAAGCTAAGGGGAAAACCTCCAGAGTCAGGCCGACCTACTGGAACTCCCACCCGGCCTGGAGCCACAGGTTTGTCCCCTTCCCGGTTCTCACGACATGCATCAACACTCGGCTCAGCCCCGGCAGCCGCAGCTCCCGCCGGCCCGGCCAGCCCGGTCCGCACCCCTGGCCTGCACGCCTGGAGCGTTTGGACTTTGTCGTTTTTTCTCCAAGACTCGCCTCTGGCACATGCCATGGACTTCAGCGGGGGCTGCTCCCCGCCTCCTGGGTGTCCTGCCCGGGCACATCGGAGGCTCAGCCTGGGTCTTGAGCTACTGCTGGTAGGTGCGCTTCGGGGGCCCTCGGCAGCCGCCCAGGCCCACCCCTGCAGCCAGCACACGGCTGCCAGCAGCCACCACACAGCTGCCAACAGCCCGCTCTCCGTCACCCCCCAGCCCCTCCTGCATACATCTGCTGGGGGTGCTTTTTTGACTTCCCCCCTTTTGGCCTATGGGGAAATGCTAAGGGGAAAACCTCCAGAGTCAGGCCGACCTCCTGGAACTCCAACCCGGCCTGGAGCCACCGGTTTGTCCCCTTCCCGGTTCTCACGACATGCATCAACACTCGGCTCAGCCCCGGCAGCCGCAGCCCCCGCCGGCCCGGCCAGCCCGGTCCGCATCCCTGGCCAGCGCCTGGAGCGTTTGGACTTTGTCATTTTTTCTCAAAGACCCGTCTCTGCCAACTGACGTGGGCTTCAGCGGGGGCTGCTCCCCGCCTCCTGGGTGTCCTGCCCGGGCACATCGGAGGCTCAGCCTGGGTCATCAGCCCCTACTGCTAGGTGCACTCTGAAGGGGCCCTCCGCAGCCGCCCCGGGCCACCCCTGCAGCCAGCACACGGCTGCCAGCAGCCACCGCACAGCTGCCAACAGCCCGCTCCCCGTCACCCCCCAGCCCCTTCTGCATACATCTGCCGGGGGTGCTTTTTTGACTTCCCCCCTTTTGGCCTATGGGGAAAAGCCAGGGGGAAAACCTCCACAGTCAGGCCGACCTCCTGGAACTCGAGCTCGGCCTGGAGCCACCGGTTTGTCCCCTTCCCGGTTCTCAGGACCTGCATTGACACTCGGATCTTCCCCGGCAGCCGCAGCCCCCGCCGGCCCGGCCAGCCGGGTCCGCACCCCTGGGCAACGCCTGGAGCGTTTGGACTTTGTCGTTTTTTTCAAAGACTCATCTCTGCCAACTGCCGTGGGCTTCAGCGGGGGTGTCTGCTCCCCGCCTCCTGGGTGTCCTGCCCGGGCACATCGGAGGGTCAGCCTGGGTCTTGAGCCCCTACTGGTAGGTGCACTCTGAAGGCGCCCTCCGCAGCCGCCCAGGCCCACCCCTGCAGCCACCACACAGCTGCCAACAGCCCGCTCCCCGTCAACCCCCAGCCCCTCCGCATACATCTGCCGGGGGTGCTTTTTTGACTTCCCCCGTTTTGGCCTATGGGGAAATGCTAAGGGGAAAACCTCCAGAGTCAGGCCGACCTCCTGGAACTCCAACCCGGCCTCGAGCCACCGGTTTGTCCCCTTCCCGGTTCTCACGACATGCATCGACACTCGGCTCAGCCCCGGCAGCCGCAGCCCCCGCCGGCCCGGCCAGCCGGGGTCAACCGCCCTGGCCGGCGCCTGGAGCGTTTGGACTTTGTCATTTTTTCTCCAAGACTCGATTCTGGCACATGCCATGGACTTCAGCGGGGGCTGTTCCCCGCCTCCCGGGTGTCCTGCCCGGGCACATCGGAGGCTCAGGCAATGTCTTCAACCACCGCTGGCAGGTGCACTCAGGGGGCCCTCCGCAGCCGCCCAGGCCCACCCCTGCAGCCAGCACACGGCTGCCAGCAGCCACCACGCAGCTGCCAACAGCCCGCTCTCCGTCACCCCCCAGCCCCTTCTGCATACATCTGCTGGGGGTGCTTTTTTGACTTCCCCCCTTTTGGCCTATGGGGAAAAGCTAAGGGGAAAACCTCCAGAGTCAGGCCGACCTCCTGGAACTCCCACCCGGCCTGGAGCCACAGGTTTGTCCCCTTCCCGGTTCTCAGGACATGCATTGACACCCAGACCTTCCCCGGCAGCCGCAGCTCCCGCCGGCCCGGCCAGCCGGGTCCGCCCCCCTGGCCAGCGCCTGGAGCGTTTGGACTTTGTCGTTTTTTTCAAAGACTCATCTCTGCCAACTGCCGTGGGCTTCAGCGGGGGCTGCTCCCCGCCTCCTGGGTGTCCTGCCCGGGCACATCGGAGGCTCAGGCAATGTCTTGAGCCACCGCTGGCAGGTGCACTCAGGGGGCCCTCCGCAGCCGCCCAGGCCCACCCCTGCAGCCAGCACACGGCTGCCAGCAGCCACCACACAGCTGCCAACAGCCCGCTCTCCGTCACCCCCCAGCCCCTTCTGCATACATCTGCCGGGGGTGCTTTTTTGACTTCCCCCCTTTTGGCCTATGGGAAAAAGCTAAGGGGAAAACCTCCAGAGTCAGGCCGACCTCCTGGAACTCCAACCCGGCCTGGAGCCACCGGTTTGTCCCCTTCCCGGTTCTCACGACATGCATCAACACTCGGCTCAGCCCCGGCAGCCGCAGCCCCCGCCGGCCCGGCCAGCCCGGTCCGCATCCCTGGCCAGCGCCTGGAGCGTTTGGACTTTGTCATTTTTTCTCAAAGACCCGTCTCTGCCAACTGACGTGGGCTTCAGCGGGGGCTGCTCCCCGCCTCCTGGGTGTCCTGCCCGGGCACATCGGAGGCTCAGCCTGGGTCATCAGCCCCTACTGCTAGGTGCACTCTGAAGGGGCCCTCCGCAGCCGCCCCGGGCCACCCCTGCAGCCAGCACACGGCTGCCAGCAGCCACCGCACAGCTGCCAACAGCCCGCTCCCCGTCACCCCCCAGCCCCTTCTGCATACATCTGCCGGGGGTGCTTTTTTGACTTCCCCCCTTTTGGCCTATGGGGAAAAGCCAGGGGGAAAACCTCCACAGTCAGGCCGACCTCCTGGAACTCGAGCTCGGCCTGGAGCCACCGGTTTGTCCCCTTCCCGGTTCTCAGGACCTGCATTGACACTCGGATCTTCCCCGGCAGCCGCAGCCCCCGCCGGCCCGGCCAGCCGGGTCCGCACCCCTGGGCAACGCCTGGAGCGTTTGGACTTTGTCGTTTTTTTCAAAGACTCATCTCTGCCAACTGCCGTGGGCTTCAGCGGGGGTGTCTGCTCCCCGCCTCCTGGGTGTCCTGCCCGGGCACATCGGAGGGTCAGCCTGGGTCTTGAGCCCCTACTGGTAGGTGCACTCTGCAGGCGCCCTCCGCAGCCGCCCAGGCCCACCCCTGCAGCCACCACACAGCTGCCAACAGCCCGCTCCCCGTCAACCCCCAGCCCCTCCGCATACATCTGCCGGGGGTGCTTTTTTGACTTCCCCCGTTTTGGCCTATGGGGAAATGCTAAGGGGAAAACCTCCAGAGTCAGGCCGACCTCCTGGAACTCCAACCCGGCCTCGAGCCACCGGTTTGTCCCCTTCCCGGTTCTCACGACATGCATCGACACTCGGCTCAGCCCCGGCAGCCGCAGCCCCCGCCGGCCCGGCCAGCCGGGGTCAACCGCCCTGGCCGGCGCCTGGAGCGTTTGGACTTTGTCATTTTTTCTCCAAGACTCGATTCTGGCACATGCCATGGACTTCAGCGGGGGCTGTTCCCCGCCTCCCGGGTGTCCTGCCCGGGCACATCGGAGGCTCAGGCAATGTCTTCAACCACCGCTGGCAGGTGCACTCAGGGGGCCCTCCGCAGCCGCCCAGGCCCACCCCTGCAGCCAGCACACGGCTGCCAGCAGCCACCACGCAGCTGCCAACAGCCCGCTCTCCGTCACCCCCCAGCCCCTTCTGCATACATCTGCTGGGGGTGCTTTTTTGACTTCCCCCCTTTTGGCCTATGGGGAAATGCTAAGGGGAAAACCTCCAGAGTCAGGCCGACCTCCTGGAACTCCAGCCCGGCCTCGAGCCACCGGTTTGTCCCCTTCCCGGTTCTCAGGACATGCATAGGCACTCGGCTCAGCCCCGGCAGCCGCAGCTCCCGCCGGCCCGGCCAGCCCGGTCCGCACCCCTGGCCGGCACGCCTGGAGCGTTTGGACTTTGTCATTTTTTCTCAAAGACCCATCTCTGCCAACTGCCGTGGGCTTCAGCGGGGGCTGCTGCCCGCCTCCTGGGTGTTCAGCCCGGGCACATCGGAGGCTCAGCCTGGGTCTTGAGCCCCTACTGGTAGGTGCACTCTGAAGGGGCCCTCCGCAGCCGCCCAGGCCCACCCCTGCAGCCAGCACACGGCTGCCAGCAGCCACCACACAGCTGCCAACAGCCCGCTCTCCGTCACCCCCCAGCCCAACTCTGCATACATCTGGCGGGGGTGCTTTTTTGACTTCCCCCCTTTTGGCCTATGGGGAAATGCTAAGGGGAAAACCTCCAGAGTCAGGCCGACCTCCTGGAACTCCAACCCGGCCTGGAGCCACCGGTTTGTCCCCTTCCCGGTTCTCACGTCATGCATCGACACTCGGCTCAGCCCCGGCAGCCGCAGCCCCCGCCGGCCCGGCCAGCCGGGGTCAACCGCCCTGGCCCGCGCCTGGAGCGTTTGGACTTTGTCATTTTTTTCCCCCAAGACTCGCCTCTGCCAACTGCCATGGACTTCAGCGGGGGGTGCTCCCCGCCTCCTGGGTGTCTTGCCTGGGCACATCGGAGGCTCAGGCAATGTCTTGAGCCACCGCTGGTAGGTGCGCTTTGGGGGCCCTCGGCAGCCGCCCAGGCCCACCCCTGCAGCCAGCACACGGCTGCCAGCAGCCACCACACAGCTGCCAACAGCCCGCTCTCCGTCACCCCCCAGCCCCTCCTGCATACATCTGCTGGGGGTGCTTTTTTGACTTCCCCCCTTTTGGCCTATGGGGAAAAGCTAAGGGGAAAACCTCCAGAGTCAGGCCGACCTACTGGAACTCCCACCCGGCCTGGAGCCACAGGTTTGTCCCCTTCCCGGTTCTCACGACATGCATCAACACTCGGCTCAGCCCCGGCAGCCGCAGCTCCCGCCGGCCCGGCCAGCCCGGTCCGCACCCCTGGCCTGCACGCCTGGAGCGTTTGGACTTTGTCGTTTTTTCTCCAAGACTCGCCTCTGGCACATGCCATGGACTTCAGCGGGGGCTGCTCCCCGCCTCCTGGGTGTCCTGCCCGGGCACATCGGAGGCTCAGCCTGGGTCTTGAGCTACTGCTGGTAGGTGCGCTTCGGGGGCCCTCGGCAGCCGCCCAGGCCCACCCCTGCAGCCAGCACACGGCTGCCAGCAGCCACCACACAGCTGCCAACAGCCCGCTCTCCGTCACCCCCCAGCCCCTCCTGCATACATCTGCTGGGGGTGCTTTTTTGACTTCCCCCCTTTTGGCCTATGGGGAAATGCTAAGGGGAAAACCTCCAGAGTCAGGCCGACCTCCTGGAACTCCAACCCGGCCTGGAGCCACCGGTTTGTCCCCTTCCCGGTTCTCACGACATGCATCAACACTCGGCTCAGCCCCGGCAGCCGCAGCCCCCGCCGGCCCGGCCAGCCCGGTCCGCATCCCTGGCCAGCGCCTGGAGCGTTTGGACTTTGTCATTTTTTCTCAAAGACCCGTCTCTGCCAACTGACGTGGGCTTCAGCGGGGGCTGCTCCCCGCCTCCTGGGTGTCCTGCCCGGGCACATCGGAGGCTCAGCCTGGGTCATCAGCCCCTACTGCTAGGTGCACTCTGAAGGGGCCCTCCGCAGCCGCCCCGGGCCACCCCTGCAGCCAGCACACGGCTGCCAGCAGCCACCGCACAGCTGCCAACAGCCCGCTCCCCGTCACCCCCCAGCCCCTTCTGCATACATCTGCCGGGGGTGCTTTTTTGACTTCCCCCCTTTTGGCCTATGGGGAAAAGCCAGGGGGAAAACCTCCACAGTCAGGCCGACCTCCTGGAACTCGAGCTCGGCCTGGAGCCACCGGTTTGTCCCCTTCCCGGTTCTCAGGACCTGCATTGACACTCGGATCTTCCCCGGCAGCCGCAGCCCCCGCCGGCCCGGCCAGCCGGGTCCGCACCCCTGGGCAACGCCTGGAGCGTTTGGACTTTGTCGTTTTTTTCAAAGACTCATCTCTGCCAACTGCCGTGGGCTTCAGCGGGGGTGTCTGCTCCCCGCCTCCTGGGTGTCCTGCCCGGGCACATCGGAGGGTCAGCCTGGGTCTTGAGCCCCTACTGGTAGGTGCACTCTGAAGGCGCCCTCCGCAGCCGCCCAGGCCCACCCCTGCAGCCACCACACAGCTGCCAACAGCCCGCTCCCCGTCAACCCCCAGCCCCTCCGCATACATCTGCCGGGGGTGCTTTTTTGACTTCCCCCGTTTTGGCCTATGGGGAAATGCTAAGGGGAAAACCTCCAGAGTCAGGCCGACCTCCTGGAACTCCAACCCGGCCTCGAGCCACCGGTTTGTCCCCTTCCCGGTTCTCACGACATGCATCGACACTCGGCTCAGCCCCGGCAGCCGCAGCCCCCGCCGGCCCGGCCAGCCGGGGTCAACCGCCCTGGCCGGCGCCTGGAGCGTTTGGACTTTGTCATTTTTTCTCCAAGACTCGATTCTGGCACATGCCATGGACTTCAGCGGGGGCTGTTCCCCGCCTCCCGGGTGTCCTGCCCGGGCACATCGGAGGCTCAGGCAATGTCTTCAACCACCGCTGGCAGGTGCACTCAGGGGGCCCTCCGCAGCCGCCCAGGCCCACCCCTGCAGCCAGCACACGGCTGCCAGCAGCCACCACGCAGCTGCCAACAGCCCGCTCTCCGTCACCCCCCAGCCCCTTCTGCATACATCTGCTGGGGGTGCTTTTTTGACTTCCCCCCTTTTGGCCTATGGGGAAAAGCTAAGGGGAAAACCTCCAGAGTCAGGCCGACCTCCTGGAACTCCCACCCGGCCTGGAGCCACAGGTTTGTCCCCTTCCCGGTTCTCAGGACATGCATTGACACCCAGACCTTCCCCGGCAGCCGCAGCTCCCGCCGGCCCGGCCAGCCGGGTCCGCCCCCCTGGCCAGCGCCTGGAGCGTTTGGACTTTGTCGTTTTTTTCAAAGACTCATCTCTGCCAACTGCCGTGGGCTTCAGCGGGGGCTGCTCCCCGCCTCCTGGGTGTCCTGCCCGGGCACATCGGAGGCTCAGGCAATGTCTTGAGCCACCGCTGGCAGGTGCACTCAGGGGGCCCTCCGCAGCCGCCCAGGCCCACCCCTGCAGCCAGCACACGGCTGCCAGCAGCCACCACACAGCTGCCAACAGCCCGCTCTCCGTCACCCCCCAGCCCCTTCTGCATACATCTGCCGGGGGTGCTTTTTTGACTTCCCCCCTTTTGGCCTATGGGAAAAAGCTAAGGGGAAAACCTCCAGAGTCAGGCCGACCTCCTGGAACTCCAACCCGGCCTGGAGCCACCGGTTTGTCCCCTTCCCGGTTCTCACGACATGCATCAACACTCGGCTCAGCCCCGGCAGCCGCAGCCCCCGCCGGCCCGGCCAGCCCGGTCCGCATCCCTGGCCAGCGCCTGGAGCGTTTGGACTTTGTCATTTTTTCTCAAAGACCCGTCTCTGCCAACTGACGTGGGCTTCAGCGGGGGCTGCTCCCCGCCTCCTGGGTGTCCTGCCCGGGCACATCGGAGGCTCAGCCTGGGTCATCAGCCCCTACTGCTAGGTGCACTCTGAAGGGGCCCTCCGCAGCCGCCCCGGGCCACCCCTGCAGCCAGCACACGGCTGCCAGCAGCCACCGCACAGCTGCCAACAGCCCGCTCCCCGTCACCCCCCAGCCCCTTCTGCATACATCTGCCGGGGGTGCTTTTTTGACTTCCCCCCTTTTGGCCTATGGGGAAAAGCCAGGGGGAAAACCTCCACAGTCAGGCCGACCTCCTGGAACTCGAGCTCGGCCTGGAGCCACCGGTTTGTCCCCTTCCCGGTTCTCAGGACCTGCATTGACACTCGGATCTTCCCCGGCAGCCGCAGCCCCCGCCGGCCCGGCCAGCCGGGTCCGCACCCCTGGGCAACGCCTGGAGCGTTTGGACTTTGTCGTTTTTT
Source organism: Eleutherodactylus coqui (assembly GCF_035609145.1). Classification (NCBI taxonomy): domain Eukaryota; kingdom Metazoa; phylum Chordata; class Amphibia; order Anura; family Eleutherodactylidae; genus Eleutherodactylus; species Eleutherodactylus coqui. The sequence goes on along the minus strand of NW_027101953.1, from coordinate 5,756 downwards.
TCAAAGACTCATCTCTGCCAACTGCCGTGGGCTTCAGCGGGGGTGTCTGCTCCCCGCCTCCTGGGTGTCCTGCCCGGGCACATCGGAGGGTCAGCCTGGGTCTTGAGCCCCTACTGGTAGGTGCACTCTGAAGGCGCCCTCCGCAGCCGCCCAGGCCCACCCCTGCAGCCACCACACAGCTGCCAACAGCCCGCTCCCCGTCAACCCCCAGCCCCTCCGCATACATCTGCCGGGGGTGCTTTTTTGACTTCCCCCGTTTTGGCCTATGGGGAAATGCTAAGGGGAAAACCTCCAGAGTCAGGCCGACCTCCTGGAACTCCAACCCGGCCTCGAGCCACCGGTTTGTCCCCTTCCCGGTTCTCACGACATGCATCGACACTCGGCTCAGCCCCGGCAGCCGCAGCCCCCGCCGGCCCGGCCAGCCGGGGTCAACCGCCCTGGCCGGCGCCTGGAGCGTTTGGACTTTGTCATTTTTTCTCCAAGACTCGATTCTGGCACATGCCATGGACTTCAGCGGGGGCTGTTCCCCGCCTCCCGGGTGTCCTGCCCGGGCACATCGGAGGCTCAGGCAATGTCTTCAACCACCGCTGGCAGGTGCACTCAGGGGGCCCTCCGCAGCCGCCCAGGCCCACCCCTGCAGCCAGCACACGGCTGCCAGCAGCCACCACGCAGCTGCCAACAGCCCGCTCTCCGTCACCCCCCAGCCCCTTCTGCATACATCTGCTGGGGGTGCTTTTTTGACTTCCCCCCTTTTGGCCTATGGGGAAATGCTAAGGGGAAAACCTCCAGAGTCAGGCCGACCTCCTGGAACTCCAGCCCGGCCTCGAGCCACCGGTTTGTCCCCTTCCCGGTTCTCAGGACATGCATAGGCACTCGGCTCAGCCCCGGCAGCCGCAGCTCCCGCCGGCCCGGCCAGCCCGGTCCGCACCCCTGGCCGGCACGCCTGGAGCGTTTGGACTTTGTCATTTTTTCTCAAAGACCCATCTCTGCCAACTGCCGTGGGCTTCAGCGGGGGCTGCTGCCCGCCTCCTGGGTGTTCAGCCCGGGCACATCGGAGGCTCAGCCTGGGTCTTGAGCCCCTACTGGTAGGTGCACTCTGAAGGGGCCCTCCGCAGCCGCCCAGGCCCACCCCTGCAGCCAGCACACGGCTGCCAGCAGCCACCACACAGCTGCCAACAGCCCGCTCTCCGTCACCCCCCAGCCCAACTCTGCATACATCTGGCGGGGGTGCTTTTTTGACTTCCCCCCTTTTGGCCTATGGGGAAATGCTAAGGGGAAAACCTCCAGAGTCAGGCCGACCTCCTGGAACTCCAACCCGGCCTGGAGCCACCGGTTTGTCCCCTTCCCGGTTCTCACGTCATGCATCGACACTCGGCTCAGCCCCGGCAGCCGCAGCCCCCGCCGGCCCGGCCAGCCGGGGTCAACCGCCCTGGCCCGCGCCTGGAGCGTTTGGACTTTGTCATTTTTTTCCCCCAAGACTCGCCTCTGCCAACTGCCATGGACTTCAGCGGGGGGTGCTCCCCGCCTCCTGGGTGTCTTGCCTGGGCACATCGGAGGCTCAGGCAATGTCTTGAGCCACCGCTGGTAGGTGCGCTTTGGGGGCCCTCGGCAGCCGCCCAGGCCCACCCCTGCAGCCAGCACACGGCTGCCAGCAGCCACCACACAGCTGCCAACAGCCCGCTCTCCGTCACCCCCCAGCCCCTCCTGCATACATCTGCTGGGGGTGCTTTTTTGACTTCCCCCCTTTTGGCCTATGGGGAAAAGCTAAGGGGAAAACCTCCAGAGTCAGGCCGACCTACTGGAACTCCCACCCGGCCTGGAGCCACAGGTTTGTCCCCTTCCCGGTTCTCACGACATGCATCAACACTCGGCTCAGCCCCGGCAGCCGCAGCTCCCGCCGGCCCGGCCAGCCCGGTCCGCACCCCTGGCCTGCACGCCTGGAGCGTTTGGACTTTGTCGTTTTTTCTCCAAGACTCGCCTCTGGCACATGCCATGGACTTCAGCGGGGGCTGCTCCCCGCCTCCTGGGTGTCCTGCCCGGGCACATCGGAGGCTCAGCCTGGGTCTTGAGCTACTGCTGGTAGGTGCGCTTCGGGGGCCCTCGGCAGCCGCCCAGGCCCACCCCTGCAGCCAGCACACGGCTGCCAGCAGCCACCACACAGCTGCCAACAGCCCGCTCTCCGTCACCCCCCAGCCCCTCCTGCATACATCTGCTGGGGGTGCTTTTTTGACTTCCCCCCTTTTGGCCTATGGGGAAATGCTAAGGGGAAAACCTCCAGAGTCAGGCCGACCTCCTGGAACTCCAACCCGGCCTGGAGCCACCGGTTTGTCCCCTTCCCGGTTCTCACGACATGCATCAACACTCGGCTCAGCCCCGGCAGCCGCAGCCCCCGCCGGCCCGGCCAGCCCGGTCCGCATCCCTGGCCAGCGCCTGGAGCGTTTGGACTTTGTCATTTTTTCTCAAAGACCCGTCTCTGCCAACTGACGTGGGCTTCAGCGGGGGCTGCTCCCCGCCTCCTGGGTGTCCTGCCCGGGCACATCGGAGGCTCAGCCTGGGTCATCAGCCCCTACTGCTAGGTGCACTCTGAAGGGGCCCTCCGCAGCCGCCCCGGGCCACCCCTGCAGCCAGCACACGGCTGCCAGCAGCCACCGCACAGCTGCCAACAGCCCGCTCCCCGTCACCCCCCAGCCCCTTCTGCATACATCTGCCGGGGGTGCTTTTTTGACTTCCCCCCTTTTGGCCTATGGGGAAAAGCCAGGGGGAAAACCTCCACAGTCAGGCCGACCTCCTGGAACTCGAGCTCGGCCTGGAGCCACCGGTTTGTCCCCTTCCCGGTTCTCAGGACCTGCATTGACACTCGGATCTTCCCCGGCAGCCGCAGCCCCCGCCGGCCCGGCCAGCCGGGTCCGCACCCCTGGGCAACGCCTGGAGCGTTTGGACTTTGTCGTTTTTTTCAAAGACTCATCTCTGCCAACTGCCGTGGGCTTCAGCGGGGGTGTCTGCTCCCCGCCTCCTGGGTGTCCTGCCCGGGCACATCGGAGGGTCAGCCTGGGTCTTGAGCCCCTACTGGTAGGTGCACTCTGAAGGCGCCCTCCGCAGCCGCCCAGGCCCACCCCTGCAGCCACCACACAGCTGCCAACAGCCCGCTCCCCGTCAACCCCCAGCCCCTCCGCATACATCTGCCGGGGGTGCTTTTTTGACTTCCCCCGTTTTGGCCTATGGGGAAATGCTAAGGGGAAAACCTCCAGAGTCAGGCCGACCTCCTGGAACTCCAACCCGGCCTCGAGCCACCGGTTTGTCCCCTTCCCGGTTCTCACGACATGCATCGACACTCGGCTCAGCCCCGGCAGCCGCAGCCCCCGCCGGCCCGGCCAGCCGGGGTCAACCGCCCTGGCCGGCGCCTGGAGCGTTTGGACTTTGTCATTTTTTCTCCAAGACTCGATTCTGGCACATGCCATGGACTTCAGCGGGGGCTGTTCCCCGCCTCCCGGGTGTCCTGCCCGGGCACATCGGAGGCTCAGGCAATGTCTTCAACCACCGCTGGCAGGTGCACTCAGGGGGCCCTCCGCAGCCGCCCAGGCCCACCCCTGCAGCCAGCACACGGCTGCCAGCAGCCACCACGCAGCTGCCAACAGCCCGCTCTCCGTCACCCCCCAGCCCCTTCTGCATACATCTGCTGGGGGTGCTTTTTTGACTTCCCCCCTTTTGGCCTATGGGGAAATGCTAAGGGGAAAACCTCCAGAGTCAGGCCGACCTCCTGGAACTCCAGCCCGGCCTCGAGCCACCGGTTTGTCCCCTTCCCGGTTCTCAGGACATGCATAGGCACTCGGCTCAGCCCCGGCAGCCGCAGCTCCCGCCGGCCCGGCCAGCCCGGTCCGCACCCCTGGCCGGCACGCCTGGAGCGTTTGGACTTTGTCATTTTTTCTCAAAGACCCATCTCTGCCAACTGCCGTGGGCTTCAGCGGGGGCTGCTGCCCGCCTCCTGGGTGTTCAGCCCGGGCACATCGGAGGCTCAGCCTGGGTCTTGAGCCCCTACTGGTAGGTGCACTCTGAAGGGGCCCTCCGCAGCCGCCCAGGCCCACCCCTGCAGCCAGCACACGGCTGCCAGCAGCCACCACACAGCTGCCAACAGCCCGCTCTCCGTCACCCCCCAGCCCAACTCTGCATACATCTGGCGGGGGTGCTTTTTTGACTTCCCCCCTTTTGGCCTATGGGGAAATGCTAAGGGGAAAACCTCCAGAGTCAGGCCGACCTCCTGGAACTCCAACCCGGCCTGGAGCCACCGGTTTGTCCCCTTCCCGGTTCTCACGTCATGCATCGACACTCGGCTCAGCCCCGGCAGCCGCAGCCCCCGCCGGCCCGGCCAGCCGGGGTCAACCGCCCTGGCCCGCGCCTGGAGCGTTTGGACTTTGTCATTTTTTTCCCCCAAGACTCGCCTCTGCCAACTGCCATGGACTTCAGCGGGGGGTGCTCCCCGCCTCCTGGGTGTCTTGCCTGGGCACATCGGAGGCTCAGGCAATGTCTTGAGCCACCGCTGGTAGGTGCGCTTTGGGGGCCCTCGGCAGCCGCCCAGGCCCACCCCTGCAGCCAGCACACGGCTGCCAGCAGCCACCACACAGCTGCCAACAGCCCGCTCTCCGTCACCCCCCAGCCCCTCCTGCATACATCTGCTGGGGGTGCTTTTTTGACTTCCCCCCTTTTGGCCTATGGGGAAAAGCTAAGGGGAAAACCTCCAGAGTCAGGCCGACCTACTGGAACTCCCACCCGGCCTGGAGCCACAGGTTTGTCCCCTTCCCGGTTCTCACGACATGCATCAACACTCGGCTCAGCCCCGGCAGCCGCAGCTCCCGCCGGCCCGGCCAGCCCGGTCCGCACCCCTGGCCTGCACGCCTGGAGCGTTTGGACTTTGTCGTTTTTTCTCCAAGACTCGCCTCTGGCACATGCCATGGACTTCAGCGGGGGCTGCTCCCCGCCTCCTGGGTGTCCTGCCCGGGCACATCGGAGGCTCAGCCTGGGTCTTGAGCTACTGCTGGTAGGTGCGCTTCGGGGGCCCTCGGCAGCCGCCCAGGCCCACCCCTGCAGCCAGCACACGGCTGCCAGCAGCCACCACACAGCTGCCAACAGCCCGCTCTCCGTCACCCCCCAGCCCCTCCTGCATACATCTGCTGGGGGTGCTTTTTTGACTTCCCCCCTTTTGGCCTATGGGGAAATGCTAAGGGGAAAACCTCCAGAGTCAGGCCGACCTCCTGGAACTCCAACCCGGCCTGGAGCCACCGGTTTGTCCCCTTCCCGGTTCTCACGACATGCATCAACACTCGGCTCAGCCCCGGCAGCCGCAGCCCCCGCCGGCCCGGCCAGCCCGGTCCGCATCCCTGGCCAGCGCCTGGAGCGTTTGGACTTTGTCATTTTTTCTCAAAGACCCGTCTCTGCCAACTGACGTGGGCTTCAGCGGGGGCTGCTCCCCGCCTCCTGGGTGTCCTGCCCGGGCACATCGGAGGCTCAGCCTGGGTCATCAGCCCCTACTGCTAGGTGCACTCTGAAGGGGCCCTCCGCAGCCGCCCCGGGCCACCCCTGCAGCCAGCACACGGCTGCCAGCAGCCACCGCACAGCTGCCAACAGCCCGCTCCCCGTCACCCCCCAGCCCCTTCTGCATACATCTGCCGGGGGTGCTTTTTTGACTTCCCCCCTTTTGGCCTATGGGGAAAAGCCAGGGGGAAAACCTCCACAGTCAGGCCGACCTCCTGGAACTCGAGCTC